>NW_027130738.1:0-1031 GCF_026122565.2 Emydura macquarii macquarii
GGAAAGGACAGAGCTTTCGAAAGTTGGACTCACAGATGGAAATGTTCCCTTGAAGATTCTCAGTATCAGACCCTCTGATGAAGGACAATACCTCTGTTTTGTTCAAGATGACACTTTGTATGAAGAAACCGTATTGGAACTGCAGGTAGCAGGTCAGTGGTTTGTGACAGTTTTATCTTTGTGTGGTCTGCAGGCTTTATTGTTTCCTATTACAACAACCATGACTCCCTGCTTGTGAAATATTTTACAATAACAGAGTGTATCTAAATTTCAGCAAACAGCCACTTTCATACTAGGGAAAATATGCTGACAACTTTCCCGACATGTTATTAAAAACATTTTCAGGATGGCCAAGGCACTTTCTTGCCATATCTTGATTGACTCCAAAAGGGGTCTTTAGTTAAGGGGGAAAGGAATCGTGGACAAACAGGGCCTTCCAGTTGCTCTGCAGTCATTTCTAGGATGTGTGGCTAAGGTGGGATTGCCAGACTTTTATGGCCTTCTTATTGGTTCACTACTGGTTGTTACTTAGGGGTGCAGTTAAAATCAAATGCAGCCTTCTTATCTGCTGAGACTGTATAATGGCGATGGTGGTGGTGGGGAGTTATGTATTTACCACGCATGGACAAGACAGATCTTTCTCCCTTGCTGCTTTGACACTGTAACCATGAAGCCAATTAGATTTTTTTTACAATAAATATATCTATCCAATGCACTTACTATCAGATTTTTGAAAAGTTCCTATCCCATTAGGATATCTAAATGAAGGGGTCATATCTCCAAAGGTGCTCCACACTCAGTTGCACCTGTTTTGAGAGGACAATATTTACAACTGACTCAGTGCTATTATTTTAAATATTTCTTCACATTTTTGTGTGTCCATGTGCATTGGGATTTCAGAGATTCCAGTATCCATTTATCCCTTAAACTGGCTACCCACATGAATTAGTGCCTTCTTGTGTGAATAAGGGAACCACAAACTGTCCCTCCTCCCTTATGCTTTATAAATTAACTCATGGAATTAACACCTT
>NW_027130739.1:0-10017 GCF_026122565.2 Emydura macquarii macquarii
TGGGGAAGGAGGAAGGCATTTTTGCTCTGTGCTGGCCTCTCCCTGCATCCCCCAGTGAGATCATCTCTCTCCTTCTCCTGCGATGGTGAGAGGTGCTCAGCTGCTCTGTCAGGGGAGGCTTTGGCAGAGAATGTGGCCTTGCATTGGGGGGAGGAGGGAACAGCTTAGACCCAGCAGCACCCAACAGCTGCTGCAGCCCAGACAAAATTGGGGTGAGGGGGAGCTGTGTTTGGGGTGGGAGGGATAATACTGAATTACCCAGGACAGTGCAAAAGGGAGGAGAAAATCCCCAGCCACTCCCTGGAAACAGCCCCTCAGTGTACACTGGGATTCCCTGCACAGAACCTGGGGGAGCAGCAGGGTCTGGGCTCTGACCCCACTTCTCCCTCTGCTGTTTGTAGGATTTCATGGTGCGCTACAAAGGGAAATTTGACCACTGGATCGGCCTCCAGAGGGACCCAGGACAGCCCTGGAAATGGGCCCATGGCACCGAATTCAACCACTCGTGAGTCTTTTCTCTCTCTATGAATTCCCCGGGCTTTGGGTCCCCGGTGTCTGCGATACTGAGTTCAGGCTGACCCACCAAGCAGTGTTATGGAAACAGCCCAAGAGCACTTGGGTTCTTATGAACCCGGGCAGCGGGGCTCACAGCAACAGGTGATGTGAGCAACACAGTGTCTACACGGACACTGCATCGACCTAACTACATCCACCTAAGCACTACACCTCTTGCAGCAGTGGAGTTAATAATTCAGTGTCCCAGGTGACTTACATCAGTGGGAACTGTATGTTAGTGTAGACACGTACAGAGTTAGGTCAACATAACTTGTCTTACATCGATCTAAGACCTGGTCTACACTGGTGACTTAGGTCGACTTAAAGTCACTTACGTCAGCCTACGTACACCTGCGTCTACACTGGCACCACTGTTAATTCGAATTAAGTCCCCTTGAAAATCAACTTAATAAGACCACCTTTGCAAGTGGCGTAGCGCCTAAATCAAATTTGTTAATTCGAATTAGTGTCAATGTAGACATAACTTCACTTAAATCAAATTTATTTGCCTCCAAGAGGTATCCCACAATGCCCCATTTTGACCGCTCTGGACAGTCGCAGTGTGCTGCTCTGTGGTCACACTACCAGGAAATGTTCCCTCCCCTCAAGCCCCGGGAAGATTTGAATTTTCATTTCCTGTGCTGCCAGCATGGAGAGAGCTTTGTCACTGTTCTCCGCATGGCTGCTGCAAAGCCCAAATGCTCTTCAGCATGGAGTCGACCAGAGGTCTTAGATCTCATCGGGCTGTGGGGAGAGGAGTCCGTTCTGGCTCAGCTCAGAGCCAGCAGAAGGAATCTGGACTTTTATGGGGAGATATCCCAGGGGCATGCTGGAGAAGGGACACAAGAGGGACACTCAGCAGTGCCGTGTGAAGATGAAGGAGCTTCATCAGTGTTATCAGAAAGCCAGGGAAGCTAACAGCCATTTAGATGAGGACTCCGTGGACGAAGGGGAGGAGGAGGCTAAAGAGAGGAGGGTGCAGGAGAGCGGGGTGTCTGTTCTCCCTGAAAGTCAGGACGTATTCCTGACCCCAGCAGCACACAGGACAGCATTAATGATCCCGGGGAAGGCACATCTGGTGAGTTCTTTTTTCTTCTTAGCATTTCTGTCCTTGTACACTGGGTGGGGGGGGGGGGGGCAGGAAGGGGATTTCAGGCATTTCAGTGACTGTACTGGGGTGTTTCCCAGGGAACAGTTTATTTACGTGATGATAAATGCTACGTTTATCGTCAGGTGATGTCACACAGAAATTTTCACATATGTAATCTCTTATTCTTTGCAAAAGTTTTCAGGGGAGGGCTGCCTTGTTCCTCCCTCCATGGTAGGATACTTTGCTGCAATCAAGGGAGCCTGCATCATGGCGGAACACTGCTGGTATCCCGCTGCCTGCAGCACATCTGTGTTTTCAGCAGAGACTTTCCCCGCCACGCTCTCTGCAGTTCCTCTGTGTGAAGGTTTAACATAGCAGCAGTGAAACGACCCCTGTGATCCACAAGCCCCTGCAGGACCATGGAAAAGTACCCCTTGCGGTTTATGTACTTGGTTGCTAGGTCAGCAGGTGCTAAGATAGGGTTGTGCATCCCATCAATGGCCCCCTCCCTCCCGCAGTTTGGGAACCCCATTGTGGAAACCCCTCCAATATATCCAGCACATTTCCCAAAGTCACTAGCCTTCGTAGCAGAAGTCTATTTATGTCACTGCACACTTGTTTCGTGGCAGTGCCCACTGTAGATTTACCAACTCCAAATTGATTCCCAACCGAGCAGTAACAGTCGGGGGTTGCCAGCTTCCACAGAGCGATGGAGACTCTCTTCTCCACCATCAGAGCTTATCTCAAGTGAGTGTTCACACGCTTCAGGGACGGGGCCAGCTCCGAGCACAGTTCCAGGAAAGTTGCCTTTCGCATATGAAAGTTTTTCAGCCACTTATCATCATCCCACAGCTGCATAACAATACGGTCCCACCAGTCTGTACTTGGTTCCTGGGACCAAAACTGGCACTCCACAGACTGCAGATGACTCGTTACAGCCTGCAGCAATCAGGAATTGTTCCGCTCGGTGGCTTGTAGCAGGGCAGCCTTGGTGGCATCGGTGTTGTCTGTACTTTGGCTTCTTGCTCTATTTTGAAAATAATAAATGATAAGCAGTGATGTATTTGTCACGCTCTCAATAATAGTGCAGAATTGAGCTGGCTCCATGTCTCTGCAGCAATGGTGATCACCGGGAGTAAAAAAAAAAAGGCATGAAAATACTTTTCCTGCTTGTTTTGGGGGGGACGAAGGGAGGGGGAAGCAGCGTTGCATCATGGGACGATGACACTCGTCCCAACAGCCACCGTGGCTAGTTGCACTGTGGGATAGCTACCCACAGTGCACTGCTTTGCAATTCGAATTAAGGCTCGTCAGTGTAAATGCTGGAGACCTGCGCAAACAGCATAGTGTATACAAGCTGCTGCGATTTCTAAAAATCGGCTGCTGAAAGTCGACTTAAAGTAAGTTGACTTCCATCAGCAGTAGAGACAGGGCCTCACTCTATAGTGTAGATCAGGTCTAAATGAGCTGTTATCTCTCTAGAAAGATTTTGGAGTCACTGTGGATAGTTCTCTGAAAACATCCTCTCAATGTGCAGCAGCAGGCAAAAAAAAGCTACTAGAATGTTAGCAACCATTAGGAAAGGGAGAGATAATATGACAGAAAATATCCTTATGCCACTATATAAACCCATGGGACACCCACACCTCAAATACTGTGTGTAGTTCTTGTCATCTCACCTCAAAAAAGATACATTAGAATAGGAAAAGGTACAGAGAAGGGCAACAAAAATGATTAGGGGGATGGAACAGCTTCCATATGCGGAGAGATTAAAAAGACTGGCACTGGAAATGGACGACGGGATGGATCACTCGATAATTGCCCTGTTCTGTTCTGTTCATTCTCTCTGAAGCACCTGGCGCTGGCACAGGACGCTGGGCTAGATGGACCATTGGTCTGACCCAATATGGCTGGTCTGATGTGTTACAGCTGAACTGCATTTTATAAAAAAGCCCTTTGTGGTTGGTGAGAAGCTGGAAAATGGGCCCAGAGGAGGCTTAGGAAGCCGGTCAGTGGATGACCTGTTGTTTGATCCCAGTCAAATATTGTCACGTATTCCAGCAAGAATGCCCTGATGTAGGCAGCAGCCTGGCTTTGTGATTGCATCACGGGGCATCTGTTAGCAAGCCTGCTTGGGAGTCTGTCTGCACTGTGACTGGTACCGTGCCTCCCAGCCTGGGTAGACTGGCACAGATAGCAGTGGGGATGTTGTGGTTCAGGTACTACCTTGGGGTAGCCAATCCTGCCCAGGCCTTAGGGTCAAAGACCAGGTGGCTAGTGCCAGCCACCACCTATGCCACAACAGCCACACTGCTATTTTTTGCCACTAGCTGAAGCCGAGCTAGCACGAGCCTGTCTCCCTGGGCTGGGAGCCATGCTCCCCCTGCACTGCAAATGTAGCGCTAATGTCCTGAGCACTCAACGTACGTCTACACTGCAAAAAACCACCCATGGCAACGAGCCACAGAGCTGGGGCTACAGACTCGGGCTTGTGCTATGGTGCTAAAAACAGCTGTGTGGGCTTTTGGGCTCTGAAACCCACCCTCCCTTTCCGGAGAAGAACTAACACAGCAATGCCTGCCTGAGTCTGCCAAAAGCCTGAGACAGTAGCACTGAGAGGGGAAACTGCTCCATGCATCTCAGTGGGGTGTTAACCCTGAAATCTG
The DNA here is from genome assembly GCF_026122565.2 of Emydura macquarii macquarii. NCBI lineage: Eukaryota > Metazoa > Chordata > Testudines > Chelidae > Emydura > Emydura macquarii. The sequence goes on from NW_027130739.1 coordinate 4,312, forward strand.
CTGCCCTGTGGGGGCCCATCAGAGCTCTGATGGAGTGATGCTGCTGTCATGTCGCCTCTCCCCTCAAAGTCCTTCCTCGCTGCCCACAGCCATCTGCTCAGGTGGGTGTAGCCTGTGTTCTCCCTTCCCTGGGACAGATCCCAACCCACCTGGAGTGAGAGGCTGGTGATCTGGGGGAGGGGAGATCCCGGCCTGCCCAAGAAGTGGTGCAGGGCCTCCTCCCAGCACAGCATGTGATATTTTGCAGCCAGGATGGGACAAGGGGGCACAATTTGCCTGTGGCCCTAGATTGCCTGGATCCTGCCCTGTTCCCAGGTCTGGGGTGCTGGCCTCCAGCTCTCAAGGGAAGCACTGCATGAACAACTGGGGTCACGCATCGGCCGCTGGATTGTGCTGCAGTCTCTGTGCTGCTGGCATTTCGCTTCAGCCCTCCCCCCCCAGTCTGCCCTGACAGTTGATGTAAACTGCACAGGGTGTCCTGTCCCCAGCTCTTCTGTGTGACGTTACTGCTGCTCCTCCCCTCGCTGACACTCTCCTGGAACCTCTCCCTGGGGCGGGTTGGGCCTGCAGGGGCCCCTCCAAGCCCAGCTGGGTGGGTAGGGGCAGGAACTGGGGTTAAAATATCCACCCAGCATAAGGGCTCCATGGAGGACAGTTGATCTTAGAACCTCTCTTGGCCCTGCTGCCCCACTGCCCCCTTCTGCGGGGGGGTGGGGGGGTGGGACTGGGCTGGGGCCTGTTGCTGCTGCAGGAAGGGGAATCCTGAGGGGCTGTGAATGCAGCAGTTCTCTGCACTGTGGGAATGTCTCCCCCTGTCCATGACTGACGGGAAACGCCCAACTTCTACCTGCCACCAGCTCTGTGGCTTCTGTCTTGCAGGTTCCCGATAGCAGGAGACGGTGAGTGCACATATCTGAACGATGAGGGTGGGGTCAGCAGCTCACGGTGCGCTGGTGAGAGATACTGGATCTGCACCAAACCCAGTGCATTCACAAAGGCAAAGGAGACAGCTGTGGATGGAGGCTCATAACAAGAGTATTCTAAGATTAATCCTGGAAAAACCTGCCAGTGATCTCTCTTCAACACCACATCTGATCAATTCCAGAACAGCAGGGAATGGTCTGAGCATCCCTGGGCAGAACATGGTCGGTTTTGGTGGAAACTAGAAAAGCCGTTTGCACCTTTTGCACACCCACCTCTGCTACCTCTTTTGTCTGCCAGTAAAACTGCTCAAATCGGCCTTTCCAGCCCAGCCTCAGCAGCACCAGGGATTCTGCCTGAGAAAAGGGCCACGGTGCCAGCCTCAGCTTTCACTGTCTTAAAATCACCCCAGGAAAGCTTTTTTCTTTAGAAAACACAATTACAGCTCCTTTGTCCCACAGTTTATATCACAGCAGCTTCTTTCTGGCAGATCCATTGGAGCTCAAAGCCTCACCTCTCAGACTGAATCTGAGTGCCTTTTAGCTGCCTGCAGCTGGTCCTGTCAGCAGAGTCCAGAACTGAGAAGCTGCAGAATTAAAGAGAAAGTTGCTGTCATTGTGCTTCCCTTTCCTTGTTAAAGACCCAGAGATGATATTTTTCTTGAGCTTCCTTCTTTAATGGGATGCTTGACTCTGATGGTGACCTTCATCTCTATAACTTTCCTGCAGAGCTTCAGGTGAGATGACATCCCAGCATGTGAGATGAGTTGGGGGGTGTCTGGCAAGGAACCAACAAGGCTGAAACTCAGGGGGCTGGTGACCTGGTACTGGCTGGTTGGAAGCAGCCACCTTGAGCTCTTGCCTCTCAGCTTTCCTTGAAAAACCAAGGCTGAGCCTCCTGGGTGAGAGGAAACCTGCACAATGGGACCAGTGTAAGGGACGGCTGCAGGGAACCTGAGGGCTTCTCCGGATGCACAGTGAGGGCTGGATTCACAGAGGGACTGAAGAACCGAACGGCCACTTTCGGTACCTGCATCCCAGACTCTCAGCCCCCGGGATTCACAAAACCCCAGCTCAGCTGCCACCAAACCGCTCAGTGCCTACATTTTCAAAGTATAAATTTGCTATGTGATTCTCATCATGTGCGCTGCTGCCTCCCTCTGGCTGCTGGCTGCCTATACCCCAGTGCGATGCAGGAACCAGCAGCAGATGGGCGTTCCACTGCATAACTGCCTGGGGGCCTGATCCAACAGGCATGCGCAAAGGGCACTAAACAGATTGGGCCCCAGAGGCCAACTCACACAAAATGGCAGAGAAAAGCAAGCGCTCCCTGATACCCTAACCACTGGGCTATAAGTTACTTGCCTGGAAAGTGGGAGACTCCAGTTCAACTCCCCTTTGTGCCTGCAGAGAAGGGATTTGAACAGGGGTCTCCCACCTCCTAGAGCAGCAGTTGCTAACACTGGGCTATGGGATACTCTGAGGTGGGGAGGGGGGTCCCTCAGTCTTTCATGTTGATGCTGTTCCACTGGGCTAAATAACTTAAGTAATTGGAGCAGATGGACTAAATGTCACTTTGGTGCATGTTGCAGAGAGAAAATTTCTAGACCCCCTCAATGACGGCTTCTTGGAGCAGCTAGTCTTGGGACCCACAAAGGCAGAGGGGATTCTTGATTTAGTTCTCATGGGAGCACAGGAGGTAAATATAGCTGAACGGCCTGGTAATAGTGACCACAGTGTAAATTACATTTTAGCATCCTGGTGGGGCAGCGGAGAGAAAAATACCAAACAAGCCCCCAACAGTAACATTTAACTCCAAAAAGAGGAACCACATAAGCAGAAGGATGCTTGTTGGATGGAAATTAAACGGAGCTGTCACAAGGATAAAATGCCTATGTAGGACAGTAAAGAGTTAAAAGCTGGACAAGTAATCAGGCCTAAGCTACAGGGAATGGAGTCATGGCACAGGCAAAACCTTGTTTCTGTTACTTGGTGCAAATTCTAGCTAGAGTTTGTTATCTCTCTTCTTCTCCTCCCTTCCTAACCATCTGCTCAAGGAAGGAGGCTAACAAATAACTATTCCCCCTCCTGCTCAAGGTCTTTGGTGGGAACAGAGTATTATCTTCTTTCCCTCCCTTGCATATTGCGCACTTTAAAGAATGTTAGTAAGTTTTATGGTGATGTGCCTGCACTCTGTATGGCAATCCTGTAAACAACAAACAGAGGGCGAGTATAATTGTATTCATTATGTAGTTGTTAATACTCATTTTATACGTGTCACTGTAACCACATAAGGGTCTATGGGGAGTTGCTGGAAATGGATACATTTACATACTGTTATGGATAAAAGGATTGTAAAGTGACCCCCTCGTTGCTCACTTGCGACATCGAGGTGAAACAAGCAGGCAATAAAGAGTTCTGTCTCCCCAGTCCACACCCGGGACAACCTGTTTGGTTATTTCTAACAGTCTCCTTTGCGGTATGGCAACTATTTAAAAACTCCATGGCAGAGGCTCAGACTAAGGGATGGTCTACATTTACAGTGCTGCATTGAATCCTCTACCCATGCTTAGAGGAGAGCTTCTCCGATCGGTGTAGGTACAGGGGCGGCTAAACCAAGGCCTTTGCTGGCACAGCAGAAATACCTTTAACCAACGTAACCAGGCTGGGAAAACTTTCAAGTGTAGATGAGGCTTTAGACAGACATTGTACATTGAACATCAGCAAGTCACACAATGGAGCTTTCCCCAAACATCCATCCAACAGTACACGTCAGGCAGCACTCACCGTGCTGGGTCTAACGGGGACCCGTCCACCCAGGTCCACATCCCCCCCGGGGGTGTCACATTAAGTCCAATCCAGATGTAGCTTGTGTCTCGTATCACATCCTGTGTGAAGTTCTGGGGAGTGCAAAGCTGAGAAATGGGGTGAATGTGTTGTAACAGGCTAGAATTCCCTTAGCGCTCCCGCTTGATACCTGCTCTTGGCTACAGTGGCTCTGCCCGTGATGCCAGCCGGAGAACCCATCCACACCTGAGCTAAGTCACCCTCTTCCCTGGGCGGGCAGAGTCTCAGGGCAGGGATGGGGAAATGTGGCTTTCTCTGTGCAGACATGGTAACACCAGTACCAGGCCTGGGTGTCGCTGTCCCTTTATGGGGGTCCTGGGTTCAGTCTCACCTGTGACTAGGCGTCCCTAGACTGAAAGGTGAAGGTTGGGTGGAGCTACAGGGGCAGCCCTTAGGGCAGCAGTTCCCAACCTTTTCTAGTGTACAAACTCCTTTTCAATCACCAAACATTTTGCGGATCACCACATGCTGCTAGTTGTTTATTACACTTCATTTTTTATGGAAATCTAACATAATAACAAAGAAATAATATACACTCAGTAATAATTTGTAATTTACACACCTTATATGAAATTATTTTTTATTTGAGATCGTACATTTCCTTGGTGAGGATGTTGTTGTTGTTTTTCTGGGGATCCCTTGTAGTAGCTTCATGGACCACCAGGGGTCTGCAGATCACATGTTGGGAACCACTGCCTTAGGGGTGTATAGCCTGTAGGAGCCAGCTGGGAAGGGAAGTCAGGGCTGGAAAATCTGTCCTGTTCTTGTTCTGAACTCTGTGGTTATAAGCCAGACTCCGAGAAGGGGAGAAAACACCCCAGTGTGGCATTTGATTAACTGGAGGAAAAGGAGAAATGAGGCAGAGGGAGGCTGGATAAAAACCCCACTGCACTGCAGAGGGAGGCTGGATAAAAACCCCACTGCACTGGGGCTGTACTCTAGTGACACCTGTCTCTCTCCAGCTACACTTTTATGATCCTATAATTTTCTGTAACCATCTCCTGTTTGTGGATCACGAGCATCCGAGAGCGCTTCTGCGAGCAGTCATCACGGCTCTGAATCCAGTTTTTCCTCTCTTTAGACAGCCAGTAGCACTTGTCCCCATGAAGCAGCCAGTCCCGGGGACAGAATTTGCACCTGGAGCCCTCCGGCGAGAGAGATGGGATTTCCCGAGGTGTCATTAGTTCTGAAAATTCAAACTCTGGCTGGCTGAAAACTCGTTTTCAAAGTTGATTTTTAATGGAAAATGCCATTTTGACCAAAATGAAAGTTTTTCATTTGGCTGACATTTTTCCTTTTTTGTTGGGGGGAGGGGACTCAAAATGCAAATACTGATTTTTTTAGGGGGGAGGGAAGGGAGGAATTTCATTCAATTTTGGAGGGGAAATAAGCATTCAACATTTCCCCCCATTAGAAAAGAGAGGGGGACCTTCACTTTTCTATTTCCTTCCAAGGACATCAAACTTTTTTCTTTTCATATTTTTCATGAACTAGGTTTACAGTGTATCGCTCTAGTCCTAGATATTGCTTGTGTTTTCTCCTACAGGCATGGAAAGAGCCTTCAGACTCAATGTACTAGTGAGGACTTTTCTCAGGGGTCAGTACTCAAACCCCAGGGCACAGCGCTGTAGGTCCAGACTGCGGGGTGCTGGCAGAGCTGAGAGGCCAGAGACGAGAGACTTCACTTGAAGTGTTGCTTTCTTACTAAAGATCTGCTCCAACTCACAAGTTCTGGGTGTCACGATGGCTGGATTGGCGGGGGGGCTTTAGTATATGGTTTCACATCAATATGTCAAAATCATCATAATTCAAGTGAGATATGCCATGTCAGGTACTGTTAGAAAGGTTAAAATGTATTAGGTAAGATGATAATACTTATGTTCATGTGTGATGTATGTAATGGAAGTTATGGATATATTTGATATACCGTGTTTCAAAT
>NW_027130740.1:0-1028 GCF_026122565.2 Emydura macquarii macquarii
CTATGAGGGTTCTACAGTCAGCCCTTGGGGGCGGGGGTGAGGAAATGACCCATTCAGAAGTGTGTCAAGTAACCCCTTTATGAACTCGTCTCTGTAAGTCCCTCCATTGAACACACTTTCACCCTCCACAGAAGTTTCCAGATTACTGACTGACACTTCAAGGGAGTCTATGTCTAAACTCACGGCCCAGAGGGGGTGAGGAAATAGCCCATTCAGTAGTGGGTCAAGTAACCGCTCTATGAACTTGTCTGTGTCCTCTCTACATTGAACACACTTTCACCCTCAACAGAAGCTTCAAGAGTTCCAAAAGAAACATGGTGGGAGTCTATGGGGGTTCTACGTCAGCCCTGAGGGGGGGGGGGGTTAGGAAATGACCCATTCAGAAGTGTGTCAAGTAACCCCGCTATGAACGTGTCTCTGTGCTCTCTCTCCATTGAACACAGTTTCACCCTCCACAGAAATGTCCAGATTGCTGACTGACACTTCAAGGCAGTCTATGCGGGTTCAAACTGTAGGCCCCGGGAGGAGGGGGGGGGGTGAGGAAATGACCCAATAAGAAATGGGTCAAGTAACCCCTCTATGAACTCGTCTGTGTGCCCTCTCTCCATTAAACACACTTTCACTCTCCACAGAAGCTTCAAAAGTTCTGACAGACACATCATGGGAGTCTATGGGAGTCCTACAGTCAGCACTGAGGGGGGGTTCAGGAAATGACCCATCCAGAAGTGGGTCATGTAATCCCTCTATGAAATCGTCTGTGTGCCCTCTCTCCATTGAAAACACTTTCACCCTCCACTGAAGTTTCCAGATTCCTGACTGACACATAATGGGAGTCTATGGGGGTTCTACAGTGAGCCCTGAAGGGGGGTCAGGAATGACCCATCCAGAAATGGGTCGAGTAACCACTCTATGAACTCGTCTCTGTGCCCTCTCTGCATTGAACACACTTTCACTCTCCACAGAAGCTTCAAGAGTTCCGACAGACACAATATGGGAGTCTAAGGAAGTCCTACCGTCAGCCCGGAGGG
>NW_027130741.1:0-1006 GCF_026122565.2 Emydura macquarii macquarii
GGAGAGGCTGGCCAGCGGCAGACACGCCCGTTGGCCCCGAGGAGACAGGGGCCGAGGTGGAGCTGTGCGTAGCCAGAGCTGGGCGCTCAGCTCGTGTTTGCGGATGAGATCATTCCCACGGTGCAGAGGGGACCAGGGACCGAGCCTGAGGAGCTGTCACAGAGCGAGGGCAGCCCACGCTAGCGATGAGACCAGCCCAACCACGTGCTCACCCCTGAGCGATTTTACTTCAGCCAGGAGCCCAGCGCCGCCTACGCAGGGGGACAGAGTTATTCCATCAACCTAGCTGCCCGTGCCGCCGGGAGGAGCCCCCGTGCCAGCCCAGGTAGTGTCTGTGTGGCAGCAGACAAGTCCCGTCTGGCGTAGCACTTCGCTTCCTAGGTGCATTACAATCTGGTGCTGGGAGGAATAAACCCCGACGCCAGCAGCCCTGCAGCCAGCCTGAGCGCTCAGAGGGCTGGGGCGGGGTGGGGCGGGGCGGTCACTATTGTATTGAAGTGGGCGCTGCAGGAGGCCGGGGCATTGCAGGCAGTCAGCCGTGCACCGGTACTAGATAAACTGCCTGAACCTCTCAAAAGCTTGAGAACACCTCCTGCTTTTGGCATGGAAACCCGTCCTCCCCCCATGACGTTTGCTGCGCATCACCGTGTGCTGCAGGAGTGTGCCGGCGGTGCTGGCAGGCGAGGCCCAGGCTGGGAGCGAGGCTCGCTGCAGAGCGGCTTCTGTCACATGGGGCTGGGCCCCGAACCGCTTGGACTGGGCCCATCCTCCCCTCTGGAGACTGAGACAGGGGGGGGCGAATGGGCCAATCCAGAGTGGTGCTGTGACCCTGTGTGCCAGGGTGCTAGGCCACCCGTTTTCACGGACTTTATCCATGTGCCTGGTCTCCTTGAGCTCGGCGACGGCCGTAGCCCTACTGTGGGCAGCGGGGTCCAGCAGCGCAGCACTTGCCTGGCGGCTGCCCTCGCTCTCCAGCGAGCAGGTGGCTCGGTTCAGTCCCCCGCCA
>NW_027130742.1:0-10304 GCF_026122565.2 Emydura macquarii macquarii
GAATGGGTGGGAAGTCTGGCTTCAGTGCCACCCACCAGTTCTGAGAGAATCTGCTCTCCGTTTGCAGCCTGCCCTGACCTTGGCATTATCAGTTGGCTACCCTGTGTACGGGACGGGTCACAGAGGTCATACCAAATCCACTGTCCGTCTCCTCCCTCCGCTGGCTCTGAGATGGGGCAAGAGTGGCCAACCGGCCCTTGCAGCATGCAGCCAGGGCTGCCGACCCCAGGGAGGGACTGGCCAAAGGGGGCTGTCGCCCCAAACCTGCAGCCTGTCCTGTGATCCGATTTCCCCCTCCCACACCCAGTGTGAATGCCTGCAGCCCTCCACCTGCCTTCCCACGGTGTCCCGCACGGTCCCCTATTACCTTCTGCTCTTTCTCCTCCCCAGACTTAGCGATACACAGTCACTGTCCCTCATCCTGGATCGGCTGGCACCTAGATGGGACAACAAAGATGGCACCGTAGCCAATCCGGGGGGAACAGTCTCTGGGATCTGTGCAGCATCTCCAGCCCGTTTATACACCAAACCGCACGGAAGACAGAAAATTGTCCCGGGGCTTCGTCATCTTCCCTTCATTCAGCCTCCCCAGGCCACATTTCCTCGCAGGTCGTGGGCCCGTCACCAGCCCTTGATCCTGCAATGCACAGCTGTTGGATTTTGCTGGGCCATCCGGCCGGCAGGGGGGGGGGGGGGTGGCACAGTTCCTGGGCCTGGCTTCATAGAATCATAGATGACTAGAGTTGGAAGGGTACTGAGGGGTATTCTAGTCCAACCTACTGCTCAAAACAGGACTAACCTTAGCTAAACCATCCCAGCCAAGGCTTTGTCAAACCGCAACTTTAAAACCTCTAAAGATGGAGATTCCACCACCTCCCCAGGTAACCCATTCCAGTGCTCCACCACCTGCCCAGTGACAAACTGGAGATGGAGAGGCAGGAACGGGCCAGGAATGGACATTGTGGAGACTCAGGCGACTGGGGGAATTAAAGGGGAGGCTGGAGGCTTTTAGGGAGTTCAGTGGGATGAGAAGGGATGTTGGGAGGCTGGAAGGAATTAAAGGGGCATGCAGGGAGAGTTGCAAGATGGTGAGGGTGTGTGTAAGGGGGCCTGGGTATGTGGTCGCCACTGAGGGAGGGCTCTTAGTAGGCCTAGCGGTTAGAGGGGCAGGAGTTGGGACCCAGGACACCTGGGTTTTCACTGTATCTGCTGTGTCATTTCCTGGGAAACCCTCCTGGTCTTGCAATCTCTGAGTCTGGGAATTGAGGGGAAGAACAGCCCAGGACTGTAGGATAGTGAGGGTGTGCTAAAGGGGCCTGCGTGTGTGGTGGACACTGAGGCAGGGCAGAGAGGAGGCCTAGTGGTTAAAGCAGGGGGGGTTGTGACCCAGGACACCTGGGTTCTCTCTGTAATGCTGTGTCATTTCCCCTGGCACTGCACGGGCACAGCTCCCGGCCTTACGGACTCACAGAGCTGCCACATCCCCTTCTGTGTGGTCACAGACTCTCCGGGGGGAGCGTTCTAGATATCCCCCGCTGTGACAGGGGTCTGTGGCGTTTCTGCCCAGTCCCCCAACAACGGCTGTGCCACCCTGAGAAAGATCAAATCGCTGTATTCCCACCCACCATCGAGATCCAGGGCTGTCACCAACAGTCCCCAGAATGGAGACAGGTGAGGAATTGCCCCAGATGTTCCCAGCTGTGAGATGCCACTGAGAGCAGCCCCTGGATACTGCTAGATACGTCCCCACCAGGGACTTCTGTGTCCAGGGGTGTCACATTCTCTGCTGTGCAGCGACCCAGCTGTCCATCATCCATCCAGCTGTGCTATAGCCCCAGCTATGCAGGACCTGCAGTGGCCGGGCTGATGCATGGCCAGTCCTTTCCCCCAGTCCGTGTGGTCGGCTGTGGCTGGAAACAGATGCCTGAGCCCTGCATGTGAAGGAGCGTGTGGGCGACCCTGAGGTTTCCTGCCCCCCCAGCTCCCTGCCAGCTCAGTCTGCAAAGCCCTGTGGCCCCAGGCAGATGCACCGTCCCTGCACTGACTCTGAACATGCAGGTCTACATCTGGCTGCTGCTCCCCATGGCCCTTCTCCTGCCCCCCGGGGCTAGGTCTGGTGAGTGGGGCTGGAATAGAGGTTCCCTGGGGCTTTGGGGTGAATGCGGGGTTCCAGGGATGGGTCTCTGTGGGTGGTATCCCAGGGCCTGTGACAGTCCATGGCCCCTGTGTTTCCCCCTTTTACAGAGCTGTGAGAAAATCCGTACAAAGTCCCCCTTTGGGCGGTACCATCGGAAAACTCATAATTTGCTCACCATCATTGTCCTGATATAAGAGGTGGTGCATAACATTATCAAATTCCTTGTGTGTGGCCTTACTAAGTCCTGTTTCAAACTGTGGAGGCCACAAAGCTGTCCCCCATGCACAAACGGCAAGCCCACCCCTCAGCCGCCTGTCAACTCTACCAAACGGGCCATCACCTGGGTGATGTGTTCACTGTCCAGCAGGAATAAGGGGGCAAAAATCTCCCTCTTGTGGAAAAAATGATCTGGGAGGGTCTCAGAGGGTGCCCAGTGGGGTTCAAGCTGGAAGATCCCAGTGGCCCCCTCCTGGCCTTACAATCTCTGGGTCTGGGAATTGAGGGAAAGAACAGCCCAGGGGCGTTTCTGATGCTGGTAGATGGAGGTGGGGATCCTCAGCCAGGTGTTTAGGGCACCGGAGCACAGCGGACTCCAGCTGTACCCTGAGACTCCCCGGGGAGAGGCTTTTCCACCCTTTGCCTCTCTGGGGTGGGGGTCCTCTGGCAGCAGGGTCTGTGCCTCTGTGGTCACCAGGTTCTGCCCTCCCCTCCCAGTCCATATAGCTCCCAGGGCTGAGGCAGAGGCTCCGTGCCTGTCCCTGGATGGCTCTGACAATGCAGTTCTTGATTCTGGTCCAGCCCCGGGGCATGGGCTGGTGAATGTAGGGGGATAGAGGCCCATGGGGAATGGGTCCCTCTCCTGGCAGGGCAACAGTAAGGATCCTGCTAGGCCAAGGGGGCTCTAGGTACCCCCACAGCTGGGGCTCTTAGGCAGCTCCACGGGGTCGGGGCTCCATGGGGACTCCTGAAAGAGGACCCGTGCCCCACAGGCACGCTGGCCGCAGGGCTGACACAGGGTTGGCGCCCCAAGAAACATGTGACCATTTCTTGCATCAGTCCTTGCTCCCTGCGGGAACTTTGGGACAGGAAGTTTCAAAAAGTACTGATGGGAACCGAGCACCCAAACCCTTCAGGCAGGTCGGGAACCATTGCCCTGTGCCTCAGTTTCCCCATCTGCACAATGGGAAGAAGGATTTTGGCAGTGTCTGTGTGGACGGGATGCTGTTTGGGGCTGGATTGTGGGGCTGTGTAGCACTCGACACAATAGGGGCCGTGATTGGAATCAGGTGCCAGCATAATGCAGAGAACAGCAAGAAGCAGCATATGCTGGGATATTCCAATAGATCCACCCGTGGAAGATTTGTTCACAGCTGATCACCAAAGGTTTTCTCTTATTTTTCCAAGGAAATTTGTACTTTAGGCATTCCAACCCAAGCCTACTTTTTTTCCAATAGCCCAAACCTGAAAGTTTTCCTCTATTTTCATCCCGTTTTGGGAGGTTTTCAATCAGTTTCACCAGAGAAATTCAGTAACTCAAGGCCATACGATCACTGACCCACTCCCAGTGCGTTTGGGGCCGAGGCTCCACCCAGCGATGTCAGAGCTTTAGATTCACCTCTGGCCTCAAGGGGCCTCCTGTCTGGGGGAGCTTGGCAGGGGGCAGAGATCCAGGCACAGGGATCCCCCAGGGAGAGCATCCTATGAGCCATAGGTTGAGGTTGTGGGACAGTCAGCTCGGTCCCAGCCTGTCCCAGGGAGATGATGGGGCCCTTTATGGAACCTGCTTCCCCCCAGGTGAGATCATTGGGGGAAGGGAAGCCCAGCCCCACTCCAGACCCTATATGGCTTTTCTGAAAATACAAGACGGAAAAAATATCTCCCACTGCGGAGGGTTCCTGGTGTCGGAGGACTTCGTGCTGACGGCCGCTCACTGCAATGGAGCGTAAGTGTCTCTGCATGGGGCGGGTCAGGAGTTAGCAGGCGATGCGGGGCCGAGAGCTCTGGCACTGTCGTAGGCCATGGGAAAGGAACAGATCAGGGTCAGGGGCTCCCAGCCCCAGGACAACTGGGCAGGGCTCTAGGCTGGGGGGAGCCGGGCACTGACCCCATCTGGATCTAGCCGGGGGGGTCCCCAGGATTCAGGGAGCTGACACCCAGGGGCTGGGAGGACACCTGGTAGCAAGGTGCTCAGGTGAACAGCACAGGGGGCCGGGGGCAGACACCGGCTTGGACCCCAACGCCATGGGGCAGGGGCTCTGCAGCTGCAGCTGGTAACCCTAGAGGGGAAATAACCTTGTCCCCTGTTCCCACCCCCACAGCCAACCGGTGCCCGGGGCCGGATGGCAGCCAACACACGTGCAGTGTGGTGAGGGTTTTCAGGGCCAGGAGCTGAGTCCGAGATCTCGGCCTGAGAGCCCAAGGCTGCCCCATCCCCCCATATCACTGTCCCTGCGCCCTCCCCCAGCTCCCCCCCTGCCCCTAACGCCTTACACGCTGCTTTTGGCTCTCACAGCAAGATCACGGGTATCTGGGGGCCCACAACTTAAAAGCAAACGGGAACAGAGGCGACAAGTGATCACCGCACGCCAAGATCTGCCACCCGCGATACAACAAAAAGACTCAAAACTACGACATCATGCTGCTGCAGGTACCTCCCACATCCCATCCCCCGCCCCCAGTGACCTCACACTGCAGCAGACCCCGCCCCCATCCCATCCCCCACCCCCAGTAACCTCCTGGCCATGGGTTGGTTGTCGTTTCTCTCTCCTGGGATTGGGATGTCTCTGTCCAGCATCGATTTTGACATTCATGTTGGCCCTGGTGCTTGTGTCCTTTCCTGTGCGCAGCTGGAGAAAAAGGCAGAGTTCAACAGATGCGTCAACCCCATCCGCCTGCCCCCGGCCCATCAACGAGTGCGTCCAGGGACCAAGTGCAGCATCGCCGGCTGGGGCCGGACTAGCCCACACATTAAGCTGTTCGCGGATAAGCTGCAGAAGGCGGACGTGGTGGTGATGCCGGATGCCACATGTATATATTGTAGACCTCACTATAACCTCCACGATGCTGTGTGCGGGGGACCCAGAGGAGGGCAAAAACCCTTTCGAGGTGATTCTCCTCCTGGATTCAAGCCCCCCTTGACCAACGTTGTGATTTACGAGTCTGTCGGGGTCGCAGACAGGCTGGCAAGCACAGATTGAAGGGCAGGTCTTCCCCTGCGCTCGGTGTTGTACAAAGGACTGGGAAAATAGCTGCTCTTTTGCCAGGGAGGGGGCAGAGATGAGACAGGCTGCAGGGGGTGGGAGCGGGAGGGTGTGATGGAGACAGGCGGGCCCACGGCTGGATGTTCTTTATCTGTTTCTTGTTGCATTTCACAGGAGAGACGACTCTGGGGGCCCCCTGGTGTGCAGGGGAATGGCCCAGGGCATTGTCTCCTATGGATGCACTAATGGTGCCCCCGGTGTGTACACAAGAGTCTCCATCTTTGTCCCCTGGATTGAGAAGATGATGAGGAAGCTGCAGCCCTGAGGCCCGCCGAGAATCGCTGCAGGGGCTGGAGCTGGAGCTGCTTCTCTCCTTTGGCGAGGCCCAGCCGTGGGGCCTGCTTTACAGAGGGGATGAGCTCCTCCAGGCCAATGCCCCCAGCTATCGGTTTGCTCAGGCAGCGCCCAACCCGTGAGCTCAAGGCAGGAGCCCAGGGGATTTTAGGAGCAATGTTCCTGACCAGCTCTCTCTGGAAATCCCAACCCTCAGCCTGTCCCTTGGATAGGGAAACAGTGGTTTTATTTCCCCCGGGATGACGGACAGACCAAGCGCTCAGAAGACTTGGGGGTTTGAAGCCTCCCCCATGTCAGCCGGGGGTGGAGGGGCTGTTCATGGGAGATCCTCGTCCGTCCCTGCCCTGCTAACTTGTGTGAAAACCCCATTCTCACCTCGCCTGTCCCAAGTGTTAGTCACCCCAGGGTGTCCCTCCCGCTGCAAACACCCTGGTCCCAGCACCGGCCAGGCCAGCGGGTGTTCTCTCATGGGAAGGGAACTCCATTAAGTCTGCACTGAGGGCAGATCAATCGACGAGCGCTGATCTTCTCCGTCCCACCTCCCATTCCCCGCACTGTTGAGTGGCCTGGTGCAACTCGCTCGCTGCTTTGGAGCCAGCAATGAATAAAATGAAGTTAAAAAAACAAGCGAGGTTCCGGGAATGAGCGACCGACCTGAGCCGTGAATCCAGCGCAGCCACTGCATCCGTCGGGCACGGGGGAATCGACTCCCACAGACAAAGTCTGGGCTGGTGCGTAATGTGCTAGGCTGGGCCCTGGAAGGGAGCTGAGGGAAGGTGGTGGGGAATGAACCCACACGGGACTGGAGGAGTCCCTGCTGACCGGGGCTGAGCTGCAAAGAGAACCTGCAAGGAGAAAAGCTGCCTGGGCAAGCGATTGTTCAGACCCCAGAGGTTCAACTTCCGGGACAAAGGGGAACAGGTTGGAAACTGTTCTAGTGACAAATAATTCATCGGCCTCTCCCCATCCTCCCATCTATCTGTCTGTCTATCGGCCCCACTCCTGCTGGTGAAAGAGCCGGGCGTGTCCTATGAAAGATATCGCCTTCCACAGCTCAGCTCTCTGTGGGTCTGTAAAGCCTCTTCTCGGAAGGCTGCTGGTCTGGATTCGACGGCTCCGAGAATGGCAGGTGTGTCTCGGTGACTAAAGACGCTTTCCTTTTCCATTTTTGTGATGGCCTCGAATAATTTTCAGCAGCATTTTTCCCCCCCTTGATAATGGTCGCTTTGGTACAATGGAGGGCGGGGGGGATTTCTAATCCATCCCAGAAACACCTCGCCTTGACAGAAATCAAGGGGGAAAATGTCATGAAAAGTATCTTCCCTTCTTTCGGGATGGAGCTGGGGAGGTGGTTAAAATTGGAAACCCCGATCAAAAATTACAGCCGGATCGGACAAGCTGCCACTAAATCTTCCTGGGTGACATTGTCCCAGTTCTGCCCCGACACGCCTTCTCACCCTGCCTTGGGTGGCCAGAGAGCAGCGGGAAAAATTGGCCGGGTGGGGGTGTGGGTGCCTTTATAAGAGAAAGGTTAACAGGTTAACAGCAGCTAAACCACAAGAGCTTGCCCCGCTCCCTCTGACACCCAGTCACTGGTGCTGGCTACTCACAGAAACCCCATTTCTGCGGCCCCCACGGGAGGCACCAGTCCCTGCTTTTCCCAACCCTCGTGTCACGCCCACCCCTGTGCCCCTAATGACACGCCACCAGCTAGGGCTGACGTTTCCTGATAGTTCCACAAGATGCTCCCCCGAATTCAGCCGTTGCTGACTGGCCCCACAAGATCGGGGCTTTCCTGAACCCCGCCCCACCATGCACTAAGACATCTCCTCCAGGGTCTGCCTCAGCCAGTGGTCATACCAAATCCACCGTCCGTCTCCTCCCTCGACTGACTCTCAGATGGGGCAAGGGTGTCCAACCGGCCCATGCAGTGTGCATCTTGGGGTGCCGACCCTGGGGGGGGGGGGGCTGGCCAAAACGGGGCTGATGCCCCAAAACGGCAGAGTGTCCTGTGATCCAATTTCCCCCCTCCCGCACCCAGTGTGAATGCCTGCAGCCCTCCACCCGCCTTCCCATGGCTTCCCCCATTGTCCCCTTACACCCTCTGTTCTTTCTCCCCTCCAGACTTAGCGATAGACAGTCACTGATCCCCCAAGCCTTCCCCTGGCCGTGCCCCCCGTCCTCTGAGATTAGTCCCTCACCTGAGATCGGCTGGCGCCCTAGATTAGACACCAAAGATGGCACCCAGAACCAATCGGAAGGGAACAATCTCTGACATCCGTGCTGCGTCTCCAGTCTGCTCAGATGCCAAACCATGTAGAAGACGGAAAATTGTCCCGGGGCTTCATCATCTTTCCTTCATTCAGTCTGCCCAGGACACATATCCTCGCATGTCATGGGCCCATTGCCAGTCCTTCATTCTGCAACTTGTGGCCGTCAGATTCTGATGGTTCTTCTCTCTGGCAGTGGGTTCATAGAATCCTAGAAGATGAGGGTTGGAAGGGACCTCAGGAGGTATCTAGTCCAACACCCTGCTCAAAGCAGGACTAACCTCAGCTAAATCTTCCCAGCCAGGGCTTTGTCAAGCCGCAGCTTAAAAACCTTTAAAGACGGAAATTCCAGCACCTCCCTAGGTAACCCATTGCAGTGCTTCACCACCCTCCTATGGAAAAACGTTTTCCTAATATCCAAACTAGACCTTTACCACTGCAACTTGAGACCATTGCTCCTTGTTCTGTCATCTGCTACCACTGAGAACAGCCCAGCTCCATCCTCCCTGAAACCACTTGTGACCCGTCCCATGCCCAGGGCAACTACCTGATAATGCCAAGGTCAGGGCAGGCTGTAAAAAGAGAGCAGATTCTCCCAACACGGGTGGATGGCACTGAAGCCAGACTTCCCAACCAGCCACAAACTGTGCTTCTGATCCCCACAGAAGCCAATATGGAAATACACGCAACCCTCTTTACTGCATTTCAGCTCCTGGCTCCCAAATCAGCAGTAGGTCCAGTATAGAGACCCGTTATTTAAACTTTACCCTCTTTACTATATAGGTTCCCTCTGACCCCAAGGGGTCAGCCACAGCACCAGATCAATATAAGTTGGGATCTTACCCAAAATACTACGCTGCCAGCCAATCCTTTAGCCGGGGGCTGGGCGCTTCAGTGGGGAGAGAGGAGAGAGTTTTCCAGCAGATCAGACCCGTGAGGAAATCACACTCCAGCTCCTCGTGAAATTAATGGCCTCCCCTCCCTCTTCTCCCCCGCCCCAGGGCAAACCCCCCCCTCGTCACACCCCAAACAAGGAGAGAAACTAACCCTAAAAGTGCAGGTGGAATTCGGTTCCAGCTGTCCCGATTTCATACTGGAATGAATTACGTAGGGAGGTGGTGTGTAGCAAGGCGCTTTGGCCTTCCTTGAAGCCTGGGCCGAGGAAGGGTCACTCTGCCCCCACTGAACAGAACCAGGCTCTGCAGGCCCAGCCACCCGGAAGCAGAGGGGTGAAGCCAGGCCCAGGGCAGGAAGTATAAAAGACAGGCCCAGCAGCTCAGTTGTGGGGTTTGCCGCCGGAGCAGACATTCATCTTCCACAGGCTTGTGCCTAGGCCTGACCCAGGCCCTCGCGACTGTTTGGCATAAACGCCCCGCCACCGGGCGCCGCCCACCCTAGTGACTGGGTAGGGCTGCCAGACCCTGGTAGGTGGGAGAAGCCAACCTGCCCACTGGATGGGAGAAACTGCCTGAGGCTGGTCTTGGCCTGGAGGAGCTGCCTGATGCTGGGGAATCCTGGAAGCCCTGTGACCTGGAGGATCTGCCCTCTGCTGAGGAGTTCCCAGACTTACCGCCGACCGATGAGGAGGAACTGGCGGGCCTGCTGCGAGCAGAGGACCCCAGCGATCCGAAGGAAATGGAAGACTCAGCTACCCGGGGACCAGGGGGAAAAAGTGGCCCAGGGACAGCCAGAGCAAGTGGCTGAATCAGGGGCAAGACACCATCAGTGTGTTGCGGCGGGAGCCCCGCTGACTCAGTGGCAAACGCCTTTGTCACTGATAAGACCCTGGGCTGGGCCGCAGTGGAGTCGGGTGGACCTGCGTCCCTCTCCCTTCTTCCCTCGCCACCCAGGGAATAATAGCTGTTCTCTGCCACTGGCCAGGGCATTGTGCTTCCCTGCACGCTGCCCCTCGGGCCAGGGGCCATAGACTAAGCCAAGAGCACCGCCGGTGACAAGGTCGGGGCTGTGAGCTCATACACCGGCTGTTAATTCCCCTCAGCAGAGGCGCTGTGGCCTTCACTCGGAGTCTGGGACTGAGGAAAGGTCGCGACGCCCCAGCCAGACTGTGTCACCTGCCTACAGCACCCATCACCCCCTGACCCAATTTTTCCCACCTGCTCTCTGGCCACCCAAGGCAGGAAGAGAAAGGCGTGTTGGGGGGAGAACTGGGACAATGTCACCCAGGAAGATTTAGTGGCAGCTTGTTCGATCCAGCTGAAATTTTGGATCGGGCTTTCCAATTTTAACGCCCCCCCCCCCCTCCATCCTGCTAGAAGAAGGGAACATAATTTTCATGACATTTTTCCCCCTTGATTTTGGTCAAGACAAGGTGTTTGTTGGACA
>NW_027130743.1:0-1018 GCF_026122565.2 Emydura macquarii macquarii
GGAGGTGGGCTGGGCTGGTCCTGGGCTAGAGCTGTGCTGAGACTGGGCTGGAGCGTGGATGGAGCTGGAACTGGGGCTGGAGCGGGGCGTGGTCTGCTCTGGAGCTGGCCTGAGATTAGATGGGCTGGGGCTTCGCTGGCGCTGGGTTCGGCTGGAGCTGGGCTGGGGCTGGTCTGTAGCTGGGCTGGAGCTTTGCTGGAATGGGGCTGTGCAGGAGCTGGGCTGGATCGGGGCTGGAGGTGGGCTTGGGTGGTCCTGGGCTGGAGCTGTGCTGGGGCTGTGCTAGAGGTGTTGCTCGAGCTGGGCCTGCAGCTAGGCTGTTCTGGAGCTGGGCTGGATCTCGGCTGGGCTTGAGCTGTGCTGGAGCTGTGCTGGACTGGGGCTGGGCTGGGGCTGGGCACGAGCGTAGATGGAGTTGCGGCTGCGGCTGGGGCTGGGCTTGCGATGGAATGGAGGTTGGCTAGAGGTGGGGCTGGAGCTGGGCTGGGCAGCAGGTAGGTTGGGCTGGAGCTGGGAATGGAACTGGGGTTGGAGCTGGGATGGGCTGGGGCTTCGCTGGTGCTTGGTTGGGCTTGAGCTAGGCTGGGCTGGAGATGGGCTGGAGCTGTGCTGGGATGGGGCTGGGCTGGAGCTGCGCTGGGCTGGGATGCAGCTAGGCTGGGCTGGAGCTGGGCTGGCGCTGTGGTGAACTGGGTCTGGGGCTGGGGATGGTCTGGCCTAGGGTTGGGCTGGATCTTGTCTGGAGCATGGATGGAACTGGGTCTGCAGCTGGATTTGGGCTGGAGCTGGGCTGGGGCTGGGCACGAGCGTGGATGGAGTTGCCGCTGGGGCTGGGGCTGGGCTTGGGCTGGGATGGAGGTTGGCTAGAGGTTGGGCTGGAGCTGGGCTGGGCAGCAGGTAGGCTGGGCTGGAGCTGGGAATGGAACTGGGGTTGGAGCTGGGATGGGCTGGGGCTTCGCTGGTGCTGGGTTGGGCTTGAGCTGGGCTGGGCTTGGGCTGGGCTGGAGATCTGTGGTGA
>NW_027130744.1:0-1022 GCF_026122565.2 Emydura macquarii macquarii
AAGCACATTGCTGGGTTTCCGTGGAGTACTCCTCTTGTTTTTCACAGGATAATACTTTCTTTTCCTAGGAGAACACTGACCTGAATGCAGCTGGCTGGCTGCCACTGTTTCCCCCAAATTCTCAAGAACAATATCCAAACACAGCTGGCACTCTCTGAACAGCTAAATAAGAAAGTGCTGTTGTATTTGGACGTTGTTTCTGCAGTGTAGTCTGTCTGGGATCGTATCCAACATATTCTCCAAAAGCTCCAAGAGATTCCCTCTGGTGAGGACCGGAATCCATCGAAGCACCATAGCACGTCACTGACTTTGTACCCCAACAGGAGCACTTCCTGTATGCTGAGAAGGGTAAGTGCTCCTCTCTTGAGGTGCAGTTTCAGTGAAAAAATACAAGGTTTTTTCCAAACAGCACACAACGACAACTCTCAGTCAAGTATGCTTTCTCTCTCTTGAGTTGTTTTCTCTCTTTTTTCCCTCTTTACATCCAATCATTATTGCTAACTGCAGACCGTCTTCCCCTACCACAGGATAAAGAAGAGCAGCTGTACTCCAGCAACCGCCACGGGGTAAACTCCGTCCAATCATATCTAAACCCCGGCACTCACTAGTCATTCTGTAGGGTAGTGCTGCCTGGTTTGGATCTGGTTTCTGGAGAGAAAAAGGGCATTGCTGGTTTAATGCACAACTCCTCTAATTGTTGTTTTTGATTTTTTGCTCTTTGTCCTAAGGAACTAAGTTCCCAAGCAGGGTCAGGCTGGCTACCACCATTTCCCGCAGACATTCCCAGGAACAATATCCAGACAGAGCTAGCACTCTCTGAACAGCTAAATAAGAAAGTGCTGCTCTGCTTGGACACTGTTTCTGCAGTGGAGTCCATCCGGGATCATATCTGTCGGATTCTTCAAACCGCCAAGGGGCTCCCTGTCCTCTAACGACATTTCCCCAGGTGAGACGCAGAATCCACAGAACCACAGTAAAGCGTCACTGACTTTGCACCCCAACGGGAGCACTTGCTGGGATGT
>NW_027130745.1:0-1006 GCF_026122565.2 Emydura macquarii macquarii
CCGCCACTCTCCGGCCGCCCAGCTCTGCAGGCATCGCCGCCACCAGCAGCTGCACAGCAGCAAGCCCAGGCGGAGAGGCAGGGCGCCTGAGAGTAACCCCTGGCCTCTGCCCCCCGCCCCCCCCTGACGGGGTGTGTTCCCCAGGAGAGGTGAAATGTCCCAGGCTCCCCACAGTGGCTTAAAGTGAGCGGCTCCGGTCCGGGCTCTTGGATCCCACCCCCTGCAGTCACTGCCCCCCTGCTTGCTCCAGAGCCGGATCCCCCCCGCCTGGGGAGTTCTTATGACTCTGCAGCCGTCGAAGGGCGGCGGGGAGCTGAGGAGCAGCCACCGCACCGGGCACCAGCAGCAGCAGAAGGAGACTGGGAATAGCTGACGGGATGGATCACTTGATGATGACCTGTTCTGTTCATTCCCTCTGAAGCATCTGGCATTCCCCACTGTCGGAAGACAGCAGACTGAGCTAGCTGGACCATTGGTCTGACCCATTATGGCCGTTCTTCTGAGATGGGGGAGCGCTGCAGCCACCCGCACCATGGCACAAGCCAAAACAGCCACCCCGCACTGCCTGCTCCAGATTCTGGCCTCTGACCTGGCCAGGGGGCGGTGTTTGGGCGGAGGAGAGGAGGAGGCAGGGCTGGCACTTACCTGAGGAGGAGCAGGAGGTGAGGCCATGGAGAGGGGTGGGGCCTCATGGTGAGGGAAGGCACAGCTCCCCCAAATTTCTGTCTAGCTCACCTCAGTCTCCAGACCGGGAAGAGGCTGGCACTGCCTCTGGTGTCAGGGCAAGCTGGGTGTGGATGACAGAGAATTGAAGCCACATTGCTGCGGCCTGAATTTTGGACTCCGCTTCTGATAGACAACAGAGGGGGGGCTCGTCACACGCTTTGCCAGCAGGCACAACTGCTTACTAGACAGATTAGAATATTAGAGAGCGCGACTCTCGTGTTCCCTTCCTGGCTCCATTGTGCAGTGGTGAGTGGTGACAGATAACCAGGTCGTATCTACA
>NW_027130746.1:0-1018 GCF_026122565.2 Emydura macquarii macquarii
GGAAGCACCAGCAACTAATTAAAGGCAGCAACATATGGCAGTTGTGTACAAGTCCCTGGGCTGGAACCCAGGAGTTGTGGGCGGCCTGGGTTCCTCCACTGGCAAAGTGGCCTATGCCCCGAGAAGGAGTCAAGTCTCCGTTAGAAGCCCAAGTCAAGGTTGGTAACCTGGAGGGGGTGTTAGCAGCAGGGGGTGGGATAGGAAATTGCAGTATCACCCCCAGCATCTAGAAAGCACTGAGGAAGTGGGTGGCCTCCACCACAGGAGCCCAGGTCTTTTGGACGGTTTTGGGAACGTTAGACTTAATATGTCTGGTCCTCAGTCTGTGAAATGGGGATGATAACCCTTCCCTACCTCACAGGCATGAGGATAGATGGGGGTGGGGTGGGTCATAGAGGAACCAGAGACATGCACGCAACCGAATAGAAATTTTATCCTTCAAAGTCTCCTGACTTGGAATAACTGAGACTTGGTGGAATAACTCACACGATTGGAGCACTGTCATGGATGGGTATAAACTGTTCAGGAAGGACAGGCAGGGGCAAAAGGGTGGAGGAGTTGCACTGTATGTAAGAAAGCACTATGACTGCTCTGAGCTCCAGTATGAAACTGGAGATAAGTCAGTTGAGTGTCTCTGAGTTAAGCTTAGAAGCAAGAACAAGACGCGTGATGTCATGGTGGGTGTCTGTTACAGACCACCGGACCAGGAGGATGAGCTAGATGAGGCTTTCTTTACTCAACTAGGGAAAGTTTCCAGTTCACAGGATCTGATTCTCATGGGGGACTTCAATCACCCTGACATCTGATGGAAGAGGAATACAGCAGAAAACAAACAATCCAGAAACATTTTGGAGAGTGTGGCAGATTATTTCCTGGTGCAATTGCTGGAGCAACCAACTAGGGGCCGTGCTTCTCTTGACCTGCTGCTCACAAACAGGGAAGATTTGGTAGGGGAAGTAGAGGTGGGTGGCAACCTAGGCAGGAGTGACCATGAGATGATCGAGTTCAGGATCCTGAC
>NW_027130747.1:0-10070 GCF_026122565.2 Emydura macquarii macquarii
AAAAATATATGCTTTATAATTAGGGGATAGGTTTATTATCTGTGTAGACTCATAAAAATAGCAGGCAGAAAAACATTTACCAAAGCAGTCTGATTTACAAATAATGACAAATATTTTTATGTATTACATGGTACAAATAATCTCATACTGTCATGACTTGTTTTAACTGAAGGCAAAAAAGTATGGGAAAATGAATAAAATATATCACCAGGGCTAAGTATTTCCCAAACTTTCCAAAACAGTACTATTTTGAGTACACGGCTGCATTATCAATTGTTTTTAGGTTTCTGCCAATTTTGGTGACAATTAAACTATGTTTATGAGTTATGACCGTTTTTGTGATTTTTTTGGGTTTTTTTTTTTTCAGATTGGATGCCCCACAAATACTTAAACATAACGTGATAGAGAAAATTCACCACTTCCAACATCTACACCCACCCTGGTGATGACCACCAGTTGTATACCTAATGTGTGGTAGCAATGCTTTTTTTCTAGCTGATAGGTTACCCCTAGTGCCCTCAAACAGTTCTGGGCTGGTAATTTAATCTGTGACTATAAGCGTATGTGAGCATGTGTATGTACGTTCACATGCATGCGCATGGTCTTAGCTGGATGTATGTGAGAGTCCAGATTTGGATTGGTGTAAGTATGTCTGTGCTCCCATATCGCGTGTGTCCCTGTGCTTGTGTGCCTGTTTGTGTGTTATTGTGGTATTCGTGTGTGTATCTTTCTGTGTGTGAGTGTGTTTGTGTCCATCTGTGCGCTCAGGTCTTCATCTGTGTGTGTTCACGTCTGCATTTGTGTGTCTCTGGTTTGTGTGCGTTTCTTTTAACTTCTCTAAAGAGAAAAGAGCAGAGCGGTGTTTGCTGCCTGAGGCCAACAGAAGAAATAAAAACAAAACTTTGCCCTGGTGTCGCACCTTCCACCAAGAGGATCTCAAAGCACTTCACAAACATTAGTTACTTAAGGCTCACATCACCCGCAAGCACTGTTGTCCCCATTTTACAGACACAGAAAGTGAAGCACCAAGCAGCAAGTGATTTGCCCAAATCAGTAGCTGAGTTGAGAACAGAACCCAGGAGTCCCAACTCCCAGCCGCAGGCATCAGTACACCGTGCATACCAGGTGTGTAAGGCACATACACTTGACATACTGAGGAGGGAGGAAGGATGGTTAAGACACTGCTGTGGAAGTCAGACTTCTGGGTCCTAAGCCCACCTAGACCATGGACCATAGCTATATTAGATGATCAGACCCAGCTTCTGGCCTGCAACCCTCCCTGCTATTCCATTCCGGATCCCCCAATACTCTTCAATTCAGATCAGTAGCAGCCTTTGCTATTTCAGTCATGGACCTTCTCCCCCCGAAGCACCATTGCTATTCCAGTCCTGGACCAAGAGCAAGACACAACTCTGCCAATGCACTTCAGACCTGACCCACAGCCTCTCCTGAACACACACTGTCCATTGGAACAAATATCCACAGGTGTTCAATTCACTTTTTAGTTCTCCACACCCTCACCTTCCTGGCCGCCAACCTCACAGTCACAAGATTTGGTCCCATTTCCAGTTTAAATAGATAAACCATAATACTGATGGTTTGCAACAGATACATGATGAATTGAACTCCTCCATAGCTACCAGAACCTCTTTTTAACAGGGAACGTATCACAGCTATAAACTCCTGCAGACAGGATTGCTATGCAATAGCATAATATATCTTCTATTCCATCTTTTATACATTACGTTTTGTCCTGCACCTCAGTGGATATATTTATGGACTGGGAGATTTCCTTTGAAGAAGAATCAGCCCCAGCGTGTCTCTCTCTTGCTAACGGTTTTGTGGCCTTGGCGTCTTTAAAGGAATGGTCTATGGATCTCAGGCCTGCCTTGTGAACAAAGCAGCTGCTGTTACCTGAGGGTGTGGGGTGTGGCTAGAGAGTTCAAATGGTCCCTCTTGACATAGCAACACAGGTCTCCAGAAGCTCAGCAGAACAGAGAGCTGCCTGCTGCAGACGGGGAGAGCTGCAGTGTGTGTGTGCTGTTAGATGGATGCAAAGTGAAGAATGCAAGAAATCATTGCATGAGATTACCTTGTCCTAACACGAAGAACAGCACATCCACTGAGATCGGAGTTCAGTTTCTGGCCCAGTCACAAACTCTCTGTGTGACCTTGGACAAGTCCTGGCATTGTTCCGTGCCTTGGTTTCCTCACCTGTAAAATGGGGAGAGTAACAACTTACTTGCAGGGGAGCAGTAAGGACCAATGCATTACTGCTTAGGATAATACACAAATTCCTGCCTCTGTGCGGGCACAGACACAGTACAGACTCATTTTCCTCCAGTGTCCTGCACTTTGCCCTGAAGGGGGAAGGCACCAAGGAAATACTCTTTCAATAGGTCAACAAGAAGAGAAACTCTCCCAAATCATAATCTCCTTTCACGTGCATCTCCTCATTGGTAAAATTAAAGCAATACAATTAAACCGTAGCTGGCTGCAGCCCAGCAGATATAAAAAAATATATGCTTTATAATTAGGGGATAGAGATTTTATTATCTGCATAGCTTCATAAAAATAGCAGGCAGGAAAACATCTACCAAAGCAGTCTGATTTACAAATAATGACAAATATTTTATGTATCACATGGTACAAATAATCTCATACTGTCATGACTTGTTTTAGCCGAAGGCAAAAAAGTATGGGAAAATGAATAAAATATATCACCAGGGCTAAGTATTTCCCAAACTTTCCAAAACAGTACTATTTTGAGTACACGGCTGCATTATCAATTGTTTTTAGAAGGTTTCTGCCAATTTTGGTGACAATTAAACTATGTTTATGAGTTATGACCGGTTTTGTGATTTTTTGGGGTTTTTTTTTTTTCAGATTGGATGCCCCACAACATTTAAACATAACGTGATAGAGAAAAATTCACCACTTCCAACATCTACACCCACCCTGGTGATGGCCACCAGTTGTATACCTAATGTGTGGTAGCAATGCTTTTTTTCTAGCTGATAGGTTACCCCTAGTGCCCTCAAACAGTTCTGGGCTGGTAATTTAATCTGTGACTATAAGCGTATGTGAGCATGTGTATGTACGTTCACATGCATGCGCATGGTCATAGCTGGATGTATGTGAGAGTCCAGATTTGGATTGGTGTAAGTATGTCTGTGCTCCCATATCGCGTGTGTCCCTGTGCTCGTGTGCCTGTTTGTGTGTTATTGTGGTATTCGTGTGTGTGTGTGTCTTTCTGTGTGTGAGTGTGTTTGTGTCCATCTGTGCGCTCAGGTCTTCATCTGTGTGTGTTCACGTCTGCATTTGTGTGTCTCTGGTTTGTGTGCGTTTCTTTTAACTTCTCTAAAGAGAAAAGAGCAGAGCGGTGTTTGCTGCCTGAGGCCAACAGAAGAAATAAAAACAAAACTTTGCCCTGGTGTCGCACCTTCCACCAAGAGGATCTCAAAGCACTTCACAAACATTAGTTACTTAAGGCTCACATCACCCGCAAGCACTGTTGTCCCCATTTTACAGACACAGAAAGTGAAGCACCAAGAAAAGTGATTTGCCCAAATCAGTAGCTGAGTTGAGAACAGAACCCAGGAGTCCCAACTCCCAGCCCCAGGCATCAGTACACCAGGTATACCAGGTGTGTAAGGCACATACACTTGACATACTGAGGAGGGAGGAAGGATGGTTAAGACACTGCTGTGGAAGTCAGGACTTTTGGGTCCTAAGCCCACCTAGACCATGGACCATAGCTATATTAGATGATCAGACCCAGCTTCTGGCCTGCAACCCTCCTTGCTATTCCATTCCGGGATCCCCCAATACTCTTCAATTCAGATCAGTGGCAGCCTTTGCTATTTCAGTCATGGGACCTTCTCCCCCCCGCGAAGCACCATTGCTATTCCAGTCCTGGACCAAGAGCAAGACACAACTCTGCCAATGCACTTCAGACCTGACCTACAGCCTCTCCTGAACACACACTGTCCATTGGAACAAATATCCACAGGTGTTCAATTCACTTTTTAGTTCTCCACACCCTCACCTTCCTGGCCGCCAACCTCACAGTCACAAGATTTGGTCCCATTTCCAGTTTAAATAGATAAACCATAATACTGATGGTTTGCAACAGATACATGATGAATTGAACTCCTCCATAGCTACCAGAACCTCTTTTAACAGGGAACGTATCACAGCTATAAACTCCTGCAGACAGGATTGCTATGCAATAGCATAATATATCTTCTATTCCATCTTTTATACATTACGTTTTGTCCTGCACCTCAGTGGATATATTTATGGACTGGGAGATTTCCTTTGAAGAAGAATCAGCCCCAGCGTGTCTCTCTCTCGCTAACAGTTTTGTGGCCTTGGCGTCTTTAAAGGAATGGTCTATGGATCTCAGGCCTGCCTTGTGTACAGAGCAGCTGCTGTTACCTGAGGGTGTGGGGTGTGGCTAGAGAATTCAAATGGTCCCTCTTGACATAGCAACACAGGTCTCCAGAAGCTCAGCAGAACAGAGAGCTGCCTGCTGCAGACGGGAGAGCTGCAGTGGTGTGTGTGCTGTTAGATGGATGCAAAGTGAAGAATGCAAGAAATCATTGCATGAGATTACCTTGTCCTAACACGAAGAACAGCACATCCACTGAGATCGGAGTTCAGTTTCTGGCCCAGTCACAAACTCTCTGTGTGACCTTGGACAAGTCATGGCATTGTTCCGTGCCTTGGTTTCCTCACCTGTAAAATGGGGAGAGTAATAAACTTGCTTGCAGGGGAGCAGTAAGGACCAATGCATTACTGCTTAGGATAATACACAAATTCCTGCCTCTCTGCGGGCACAGACACAGTACAGACTCATTTTCCTCATGTCCTGCACTTTGCCCTGAAGGGGAAGGCACCAAGGAAATGCTCTTTCAATAGGTCAACAAGAAGAGAAACTCTCCCAAATCATAATCTCCTTTCACGTGCATCTCCTCATTGGTAAAATTCAAGCAATACAATTAAACCGTAGCTGGTTCCCAGGTGCTCCTGCACAACATGAAGGAAGAATATTATCGATGCACGTGACTGGCTTAATACTCAAAGCATTTGGGCCCAATCCTACTTCGCTTTTCAGTTTAAATTTCCTTCCACATTCTGGTCTGTGACCAAAAGTCATTCCCATCTGCTGCTACTTGGTAGCCTTGCATGAAATGAGCTGACAGGTCTCAGCTCCATTCCTACTACACAGTTGCAGCGTCCTAAAAACATTGTCACAAATGACGCTCTTGTTGGCAGCCTGTGTGGGGGCTGGAGCCTGATGCGAGACAAATGCAGGGCAGGAATACGGGGAGGGTAATTAACCATTGAAACAACTTACCTGAGAGGTGCTGGATTCTCCATCTCTTGAAGTCTTTACATCGAGGCTTGGTGCGTCTTTCTAAAAGAAATGCTGTAGGTCAGCCAGAAGTTATGAGCTTAATGCAGGAATGGAATTCTCTGGCCTGTGTTCCGCAGGTCAGACTGGATGAGCATCAGAGGTAAGAAAAATGGAAATTTCATCCTAAGGAAAATCCTCAGTCCTTACTCAGGCAAAACTCTCAGTTAAATCAAGGGGAGTTTTGCCATTCTACAAGCTGAAGCTCTCCAAATACCAGTTTATCCCACATCCCTGGAGAGAATGGCGTGTCAGGTACTTACCTGCTACTTAGGAAACATGGGTTCCATTTCTCTCTCTGCCACAGGCTCGCTGTGTGACGCCGGGCAAGTCCCGTAGATCTCTCTGTGCTTCAGTTCCCCATTGGGAAAACGGGGTTGCCAATTCTTCTCTTTAAATGTGAAGTGCTTTGGGGCTGAAGCTGTCTGGTAGGGCAGGATGCAGACAAGGAGTGAGGCACTGATGGTCACAACAGCTACCTTTCAGGCACTTAGAAAATCATTGCAATCCACAAAGCCTGAGCTGGGAGCCTAGGCTCCCTGCACAAAGAAAGGGGTGAGAGAGGCACAAAAGCCAGCATACAAGGCAAGGGGCTGCCCCTTGAGCTAGCCAGGGGGAGATGCCAACAAGTAGGGTGACCAGATGTCCCGATTTTATAAGGACAGTCCTGATAGTTGGGGCTTTTTCTTATTTCGGTGCTCTGATGCGGTGCGCCTACCCCGAACTGAAAGAGTTAACCATACTCTGGGCAGTGAAAGCCCCGCCCCTTAGACTCTACTGGGCATGCTCCAACTCTTGCCCTAGGATAAAAGGGAGCAGCCTGCAGCCTGGCCCATTTGGAAGGGGGCAGCTGAGAGGAGAGGATACCTTGCTGGAGTGCTGGACTGTGAGCCATTCAGCCCTGCGTTGGAGGGACTGCAGAACTGAACTGAGACCCATGGGACACTGCTGACAGTCTGAATGCTGGCATCAAGTGAGATGCTGAGGTGAGGGGACCTTGAGAACTGGATGGGCCCCATGTGGCAGAGGTGGGAGCATGGTTGGAAGTGGCCCAGGGGCATGGGGTGGCAGGTCAGTGTGTTGAGGTGGGACCCCTGCTGACCTGGGTGGGGGCTATCCCTACCATGCACAGGGCCCTGGGCTGGCATGTGGAGGAGTTGGGCAGGCTCATGTCCCCCTAATCATTCCCCATCCCCTTTGGGGTGATATCACAGCCCTGGTGCAAGTGTGACTGCTGACTCTGGCTGCTAGACCACTCTGCCCTGGCTTAAGGGTGACCACTGACTTCAACCATTAGGCTGCACTGCCCCAGGCCCAAGGGTGCTCACTCTGACCTGGTCCCTTGACATGCATGACTGGGAAGAAACCAGTTGGGTAAACTGCAACCATGGAGTTGCTGTGTAGCCCTATCACCTGCCCCCCTCTAACTTCTCCACTGAGGGGGGATGGGGTGGGCTTACCCCACAACTGGTGCCTATTACCTCCCGTCCTGACTTTTCACACTTGCTATCTGGTCACCCCACAACAAGAGGAGTGTGTATTATGCCTCACCCCTCTCCTTTAGATGGCACCTAAGTCAATGCTGCAGGAGGCACCTGTTGCTGTGTGGGGCTCTCACCTGTGAGCCCTCTACTGGAGTTAAAATCACTGGGGCAGGGGGGAGGGAAGGGGAGCTGCACTAGAGGGGTGCCCTAACCACTGGACAACAGTCATTCTGACACACTTTCCCATTCAGACCCAATGACCCTTTAATTATTTATCCACATTGCTCCAATCATCTGATAGGAGTGTTCTACATCACTGATCTTCATCACTGCACCTCTTCAAACTAGCACTAATACAGATCCTATTAATCACAAAAATAAATCCCAACTGAAAATGGGGATTTAGATGCATTTAATTAGCTGCAATCAAACCTCATTTAACTAAACCATTCTGTAAAATTGGCAGTCCAATACCCAAAGTCGATAGAGATGCTTAAGATTCTCATCTCCCAGTCAACTTCTGCTTACACTACTTTTGTGTTAACACTCCTCTTCCCTACAGCATAAAGTCAACTGAACTGTAGATGGTGACCTGAAATGTTTTGTTTTCCATCTGCATGTCTGTCTTTGTTTCCTCCCCCTTGTCACTAGATGTGGTATGCAGCTCCTTCATGGACCTGGATCAAGTCTGTTGTCTTACAAGGTTGCATCCATTATCTGGACACACACATATGCATAGAACTTTGCAACTTTCTAAAGGAGCACTTTCCTTTCAGAGTCAGTAGCACTGAATCAATGACTAGCATTGATTACTTGTCTAATGGTGTCTCCAGCCCAATCTCCTCTCTCTCCTTTCTCATCTTCTGACCCTTACCTATTAATTAAGCAATCAAACCTCATTCTCTGATTACCTTCAGCTTCTGAGACTTGGTGATATGCTGCAACTTTCTCTCCTGCAGGTGCCCAGCCCATATTGGTGAATGCTATGCTATCTATATGCAATAGCCTCTGCATACTATACTAACAGGAGAAGCTGTAGGAAACTAGTTAAGCATTTGGTGCTTCTTTAGCCTTAAAGATGCTATGCAAACCCAGATTATATTGAGTGTTCAAGCAGAATACTTATTTGTTTTGTATAGGAGATGAAAGTAATTGCCCTGGAACCTGGTTTAGAAAATGGTAAGTCTTTTTTTGACATTTCATTTGTATTGTGGTGTTTATTTGACTAGAAATATGTAGTGTAACTTTCAGTGCTTGTAAATCTGTATTTACACCCCCTCTTAAAGGGATGCTGTGAAGTAGATTAGACCAGAGAATGTGCTGCACAGAAGGCAGCAATACAAGTTGATGATGATGATGTCAGGTGTCATTGTGCTTTACACCATGACTGCTAGGAACTTCATAGCAACAGTGAGGATACAACTCAGATTCTCTTGCTTCAAAAGCACTTGAGCTAAAGGAGAATCACCATTAACTGCTTCAAGTATAGGGCTTATGACACAGTTGAGCAGTTCCAATTCTAGCCAATAGGTGGCAGTGTTGCACCTGTGTGCAAACACCCCCCAGCTCTTTATCACTAATACATGCAAATTACAGCTATCCAATTTGACTATATAAGTGTCAGCTGATTGCTGCCTACAATTAGCATCTGTGAGTCACCCTAGTTTGATTAGTGGTGGTATTGTAGGGATATTACTGCATGCTTACTATTTTAGTTCTGCTCCCAGTCTTCAAGCAGGGGGTCTGTGATGGGTGCCTCACCTTATTTTGGTCTTACACCTTCTTCATTCTTTGGCAGGTTGAGCAGCTATGGCACAGGTCTTCAGAACCCTCTTGTGAACCTTGTGTGATCTCTTGGACTGGGAAGCATTCAGCTGTGAAGTCAGACTGACTATGCCAGACCTTCACCTGTGTGCAGCATTAAAGAAACAGTTCAATTAATTGAAGTTCTAATTAATCTATTAAATGAGCTGCCTGGGAGGCACTTAAGGAGAAACTTCCTGCAAAACAGTGTTTGGCAATGGGTGAAAAGCAATGAGTGGTAGATTATTCTGATTAGCAGACCAGGAAAGGAAGGGATAAATTCTGCAGTTACATTACAGGTGATTGGGGGGGAATCCATTAGAGCAGTGGTTCTCAACCTTTCTAAATTTTGTACCCCTTTCAAGAGTTTTTGTCTTGTGTACCCCAAGTTTCACTTCACTTAAATGACTGTCTTACAAACTCAGACAAGTGTCACAGCCCACTATTACTGAAATGGTTTGTATTCTCATTTTTACCATAATAAAACAAATAAATTGAATATAAATATTGTACTTACATTGCTGTGTTGCATCTGTGTGTGTATATAGAGCAGTATAAACAAATTTTAGTTTGTAGTGACTTTGATAGTGCTCTAATGCAGCCTGTTGTAAAACTAGGTAGCTATCTAGATGAGTGGAGGTACCACCTGAACCATGTGTACCACCACATGCACATGTACCCTGGGCTGAGAACCACTGTTAAAGGGATTTCCCCCTGTAAAAAACTTCAATGAACAGGAAAATCCCCTCCTCCCTCTGTCAAAAATTCTTTGAAATAGGTGTGGGGGCTTGTCAGGAGAGGGAATGAGAACCCCACTAGTGTCAACAGAAGTGGCCTCTTGATAAAGATGTCCCTGTATCTGAAGTGCTGTGGGGGGCACAGCTGTTAGTGAGTAACTTTCAATCAGTTCTAATCTCAGGTGCTGCTGGAGCTAAACCCTGCAGCTGCAGACTCTCAACAAGCAATCCAGCTCCCAGCAGGGCCCCTCATGTCTGGTTGGTTGGATGGGAGTAGGATTTACCAGGCTCCTGCAAAGGCTGCTATCATGGGTGCTGAGGGCCCTGTTTGTAGCAGGAGTGGTGCAGCTTGACTGAGCAGGGTGTGGGGAGCCATTTGAGGGATGCACCCCAGCCTCTGCCAGGGATAAATAGCTCTGTAGGGGGCCCTGCTATGTCCCAGCTAGCAGGGCCTGTGGTTTGAAGTGGAGTGGGTGATAAAAGTTCTGGGACCTGCCACTGTGTGGACTTACGAACTCTTGCCCTGCCCCATAGAATGAGAGGTGCAACAGTGACTAAAGCAGTCGTTGGGGTGCAGTGCAGGCTCTGCAGTGACCCTACTGCTGCTTTGCTGTCTGCTTCCCCTGC
>NW_027130748.1:0-10204 GCF_026122565.2 Emydura macquarii macquarii
CTATCTATCTGTCTGTCTATCTGTCTAAGGTTTTGACCTTTTTCAATCTATCTAGATGTCTCTGCATGACTTTCATGTAATATCTATATTGCTGTTATATCTAAAGACATGGTATAATTGTTACAAATTATCTATACTGGTTTGTTTTTGCTTGTCTGATGTTACTTAAATATGGAGGAACTCTATTATTTTTAAATTATTTTTAAATAGTTAATTCATCTTCAAACATAGAGAGCCAAATTGTACACTATTGGAAATCTGCACAACTACTTATTCAGATCCATTTTTAATAAAATAAATGATAGATAGATAGAGAGATAGATCAGAGGAGAAGACAGGAGTCAATTTGTACTGACTGGGATTTCTTGTCAATGGGATTTGGTGCCTCACTCCTTAGACTCCCTCAAGAATTCTAACTTCTATCTCTAGCTTTAATAAGTGATTTATTTAGAATAAATATTGTTATACACCCTTCTCAATTACATGGGGCCTGATTTTCTCTCTTAATCATCCAGGTGTAAATCATTAATTACTCCACACTGAAGTGGACAGAGGTCACTGGTTGAAAACAGACAGTGACAGAAAAAAAGGAGAAAAGTTTTTTACCATAAAGATAATTAACCATAGGAACAATTTAACAAGGGTCAGGGTGGATTCTCTATCACTGATAAATTTTAAATCAAGATTTTTTTCCCCCTAGAAGTTTTGCTATAGGAATTATTTTGGGGGAGTTCTACCACTTCACCTCTGTTATCCAGGAGGTCAGACTATATGACCACAGAACTCCCTGTTGGATTTGGAATCTATTAGATGCTATTTTACACCTGCTCTAGTCCCTTCATTGTGATGTGGCTACGTTTAAAATTTGTAGTGTAATGTGCCTTGTTCTCATCTCCCCTCTGCTGATTTCACACTAGTGGAACTCCATTCATTTCACTGGAGTTACTTTTAACTTACACTCAGTCCTTCAGAGTCACTGAGTCAGATGCCCAACAGGTCTGAATTGGTGTATCTAAATTGAAATCAGTTAGCCAGATGCCCAGCTGGTGTAAACAGACATAGCTTCATTGGAGTCCATGGACTAGATCCGCAGCTAGTGCAGATCAATGTCTATTCATGGCCTTCTGGGCCACTGACTTGGAGCTACACTTAGGCTATGTCTACACTGATGGCGGCAAAGTCGTTATCTGGATTGACTGAGCGGTCAGTGAAGACCCGCTCTATCAAGCCAGACGTCGACGTACTAAGACCACCTTCAGAAGTGGCGTAGCGTTGCATGGATGGGATCGCGGTTCCCGTCGGCACAGTGCTGTGAAGACGGTGTGCAGAAGAGAAGCACAGCAGCCGAGGGGAGTTACGCAAGTATTTTGCGTACTTTGCGTAACTCCAGTCGACTGCTGCCGAATCGCCGAGGTAAGTGTAGACATAACCTAAGTCGGAGTAACTGACCGAGTTGATTTATGTTGACAGAAGAGGAATAGTGGAGATTCAGGAATGAAGAACCAATCCTCTGTCACAGAATTCATCTTGGTGGGTCTGTCCAGCCGCCCTGAACACCAGATGTTCCTCTTTATGGTATTCACCTTCATCTATGTGGCAGCACTAGCTGGAAACATCCTCCTCATCCTCACGGTTACTGCCAGCAGCTGCCTCCACACCCCTATGTATTTCTTGCTCATCAACTTGTCCTTGATAAACATTTTATCCATCTCAGTGTCCGTCCCCAAAATGTTGCACAACCTTCTGGAGCACAAGAAGACCATTGCCTTCTTGGGTTGCATTGCACAGATCTGTCTCTTCACCTGGACTCTGGCAAGTGAAATTCTGGTCCTTGCTGCCATGGCTTTCGACCGCTATGCTGCTATCTGCCACCCTTTGCATTACACCCTCATCATGAGGAAGGGGGTTTGTGTTGGGTTAATCGCTGGCATATGGACAGTCGGGCTGACCAATTCTGCCGTCCATACAGGACTTGTGCTCCAGCTGTCCTTCTGCGGCTCCAACGTCATCAACCATTTCTTCTGTGAATTGCCACCTGTGTTAAAACTCTCCTGTTCAGACACCAGCCTCAACGAAATCATGACTTTTCTGGCTGATACCTTCTTCGGGATGGGGGCTGTGCAATCACTGTAATGTCCTATTACTTCATCCTAAGAACTATCCTGAAAATCCACTCCACAGAAGGCAAGAAGAAAGCCTTCTCCACTTGCTCCTCCCACCTCATAGTGGTCAGTTTGTACTTCTCCACAGTCATTTACACTTACATCCAACCCTCCTCTGCCTACTCTCTGGACAGAGAGAAAGTGACCACTGTCCTATATTCGGTTATAACTCCATTCCTCAACCCTATCATATACTCTCTAAGAAACAAGGAGGTCAAAGAGGCCCTCAGGAAACTGATAAGTAGACTTGGGATTTTTCAAAGACAATAACATCTATCCATCTATCTAGTTATCTGTCTGAGAGACAAGGTGGGTGAGGTAAAATCTTTTATTGGACCAACTTCTGCTGGTGAGAGAGACAAGCTTCTAAGCTCTATAGAGATCTTCTCCAGCTCTGTTTAGCTCAAAAGCTTGTCTTTCTCACTAACAGAAATTGGTCTTCACCCACTTTGTCTCTAATATCCTGGGACCAACTCATCTACAACAACATTGAACATCTATCTATCTATCTATCAATCAATTTTTCCGTCTGTCCCAATACACTCCCATCTATCTATCTATCTATCTATCTATCTGATGAGAGTGTCTTGTTAAGTAAGTCTAGGGTCTAGAATGTGGGTTGTGGTTTTATTTTATATGTAGCCATGTGTTTCCAATATTTCTGCTCGGTGTCACATCTCTATGCTTTGTTAAATAAATGTTTATTTGTGTTCACTATCAACACATCTCAGCTCTGTATTTTCAGCAGAGGGATTGAGGTAAGGTGTAACGAGGAAGCTGCAGTGTTTTCATTTGGGAGCAAGGAACCCATGAATATGGCACACGCACAGTCCACCAGTGGCTGGGAGATGCTTCGAAGGTTTTTATTGCTGGCCTGCAGAGGGACAGCAGAGCCTGGGTACGCTGAGAGAGGAGTGGCTTGTGTTGCCCGTGGTTGGTGGAGTCGGGGAGCTGACCCCCAGCTGGCAGAGACACGCTCAGGGCAGGTGGCAGAGCGGTGCCTCATTGCCCTGGATACCCCGTGAAGCATTAAAGTCTCCTGTGAACTGTCAAGTTTTAGTCTAAATAAAGTCTCAGCACAGGGACACATGGGTGATGTTGAATGACCTGTGTTAAAGAGGAGCTCAGACTAGATGATCTAACGGTCCCTTCTGGCCTTGGAATCTAGGAATCCATGACTTTTCCCATTTACATCAGCTGAGTAGGACATTGACTCCAGTGGATCTATGGTTCATTTACACCAGCTGGGGATCTGACCCATTCACTCCAATGTAGCTACAGCTAATTTACACCAGCGGGGACTCTGGATCATTTACTCCAATGTCGCTACACCTGGTTGATATTAGCTGGTGTTTGGCCCATTGGCTCCAATGTAGCTACAGCTGATTTACACCAGCTGGGGATATGACCCCTCTGACTGCACTGGCGCGAAGGCTGATTTGTGCCAGCCAGGGATCTTGCCCACTGGAATGAAGGTTGAGATTTTCCAATCCCGATGAGGGGATTTGGTGAAATTTATGAATGAAGGATCGCCTTTCACAGCAGCTGCCATAACTGACATGACCCCTTTCCCTTTACACATGAGGCGCCTACTTGACATGGGAACAAACCCTCCCTTTCCTTTGTCTCACTTTAATCCATGCCTCCGACTTTCTTTCCTAATCAGTCCCAGTGGGACTGCCGCCGAGACCTGCATTTCCCAACAACGTTTCCATTCTAATGGCCTGTCATGGGACCTATTCATACGACGAGTAATTTTGTTTCCGCTGCTGACCCTTAATATCTCGAGAAGTGTGTCAGATCTCCAGACAGTGCCCAGGTCTCAGTGGAAAGGAACGTTTCTCAGTGTGCTGATTAAGACACAAGAAGTTATAACAACCTGTGTGTCCTCCTGTAAATCCCTATAGAGCCATGGGTGCTGCACGGCCAGTCAAAGAGATTTCTTTTTAGTGTTGCTAATGGAGATTATTTTAAAGAGGACATAATGAAGCAGGGCTTTTAACTGATTATTACAGTCACAGACCTCCGCCACTGCAACTTGAGACCATTGCTCCTTGTTCTGTCCTCTGCCAGTTTTGTGTCCAGTTTTAGGCCCCCCACCACAGGAAGGATGGGGGAATATTGGAGAGAGTCCATCAGAGGGCAACGAAAATAATGCGGGTGCTGGAGCACATGACTTATGAGGAGAGGCTGAGGGAACTGGGCTTGTTTAGTCTGCAGAAGAGAAGAATGAAGGGGGATTTGATAGGAGCCTTTAACTACCTGAAGGGGGTTCCAGGGAGGATGGGGCTAGGCTGGTCTCAGTGGTGGCAGATGACAGAACAAGGAGCAATGGTCTCAAGTTGCAGTGGGGAAGGTCTAGGTTGGACATTAGGAAAAAGTTTTTCACTAGGAGGGTGGTGAAGCACTGGAATGGGTTACCTAGGGAGGTGGTGGAATCTCCATGTTTAGATGTTTTTAAGGCCTCGTCTGACAAAAGGCCCTGGTTGGGATGATTTAGTTGGGGTTGGTCCTGCTTTGAGCAGGGGGTTGGACTAGCTGACCTCCTGACGTCCCTTCCAACCCTCATCTTCTCTGATTCTATGAAAATCTCAGCTGTAATATTTAAACCATTGATGCACTCAGGGAACCTCTTCCACTTTCTGGCTTGCTGGCATCAGTTTGTGTTCTGATACAGATAGATCTTTGAGACAAGGAGCAGGGACACCTTAGTTGATGCCTACAGACATGGTGGGACCCAAGGAGGCCTTGCTTAGAGGTGCATTTGCTTTTTGCAGTTATCTGACAATTTTAGAAGGAGATCACTAGAGCGGGGGCTGAATTGAATTCAAATGGGCTTTAGGGTGAAAAGTTTCAAAAGCGTGCAAGTGACATAGGAGCTCAGGTTCTGCTGAAAGTTGATGAGACTCTTAAATCACTTATGGCCCAATCTATTTAGGTGCACAGGGACAGATTTGTAAAGGTATTCAGGCATCCTGTGGGATTTTGAAAAAGCATCTGGACTCCCAAAACTCGTTTATCCCAATGGGAGTTGGTCACCGAGGTGCATTTGAGAATCCAGCCAAGTGCTTTAAAGGGGGAATTGAAGCTGGGTCTCCTCCCCCATCCCAGCTGAGTGTGCTCAACACTGAGCGTAAGGCACATGCCACCATCTCTGGTTGCTGTTTTTCTGAATGGGACTCAGTGTGGTAGGCAGCCTCTAAACACAAGTACCTTATCGGGCCCCACATGCAGGATAGGTGATTGAATGCCAATCTTCGCTGGTTTTTGCGTCACTCTAGGTTTTAGGTGTCCACAGTGCATGTGCCCACAGATGGAAAGGTAGGCATGAAGGAAACTGTGGCCTGGAAAACTCAGGCACAAAGTGAATTTGGACTCCTACAGGGCTTGACAGTAGTTTTGTGGATCACAGTTTTGGAGTCTAAAACTGGGACATAGGTGCCTAAAACCAGATTTACCACCTAAGTCTGAAGTTCAAGGACCAAAGTACCTTTGTGAATCCCACCCTACAGGCATTCATTTCTCTGAGTAGAAAAATAAAATATTTCCAAACTTTATATATATTACAGATTTTTGGAAAATAAAATTAAGAAATTACATAAAAGGGAAAGAAAGAAAGAAAGAAAGAGTAATTCATTAATTTTTCACTCCATCGAGTTTATTTGAGAAGATTTTGAATGAGTCGTCTCCCTCTAACTCTTTTGCCTTCACAAATAATGACTTTTTAAAAAAGCTTTTTATATATTATGTAGACCTGAACACAGATGTGTTGCCTTTACTTAGACCCTGTCTACACTTACCCCAGCAGTTTAAAACCTTTGCTGCGGAGCTGAAAGCCTGTGACCCGAAAGACAGATATAAGCAACCCTTTAAAGAGCCAGATCCTGGCAAGCATTTGCCAGGTCTCAGTGTGCCTGATCAGATCATGTGCAGGACCTTTGATTTTCTAGCCATGAGGTTGTAAGTGTGAGTCAGCAGAAGAGACAGAAGTTGCATTCTCTATCTTTGCTTTTTTGATGTGTGTCCTTCTTGTGTTAGGATTGGACTCCAAGAACAACAAAAACTCATGACCATCAAAATTAATGTTTTCTATTTTCTCCCCAAAAGGGACAACTAAGGCCACTTTTAATACCTTAAAAAGCCCTCTGTAAAAAGATGTTTTCCATAGAGAAGATTCTCTATGGATAAAAGAAAAGAGAATAAAGGAAATTGTTGCCATGAAATCCTTACTCACTACTTTATTCTACATAGAGCTAAACTGTTTTCATTATATGGTTTTTTGTCTGGGACTTTAATAAAAGCTTCAAAAAGATATTCGATGATGGAAGTTATAAAAGGAGTCACCAGCAATAATTGGATGTGAAACCCCTGACCTCAGTGAATTGTTTCTTAATATACCAGTGAATGACTGTTTGATTAATATCTTACCCATTCTTGGGATTGAGAGATTGCCAACAGGGCTTTTGAAGAAAAAAACCATTTATAAAGTTGAACATGTATTTTTACAGTGAGATAGAGTCATAGAATCATAGAATATTAGAGTTGGAAGGGACCTCAGGAGGTCAATTAGTCCAACGCCCTGTAAAAATGTATTCTAAAGTGCTTTTTTAAAATCTCTGACCTGAGTCCATGAC
Source organism: Emydura macquarii macquarii (assembly GCF_026122565.2). Taxonomy (NCBI): domain Eukaryota; kingdom Metazoa; phylum Chordata; order Testudines; family Chelidae; genus Emydura; species Emydura macquarii. Next base: position 6,797 of record NW_027130748.1, read on the forward strand.
ATGACTTCCAGATCTCAACACATATGCAGCTGAAATGTTCTGGGTTTTTAATGTCTCGCAAGAAATTAGTGAACAGATGGATAATCTGTTTTATTTTGTTATCGTAGTTACTCATTGAGGAAGAGAACAGAATAGTATTTTCTAATTCAGCAAGACTGCATATGAAGTCATGTGATAAAAAATGTACCTTAGTCCAGCTAGTATGACACTACATAGCTTACTGAGGTCAATGAAGTCTGAACCTCAGCTAGTATGAAACACAACAGCCACATTGCAGTCAGAGCAACACATCCCAAGTGGGTCTAAACCATTGTAATTCCACTGAAGAGAATGCATCATACTTCAAATGTGAGTCTATTTAAGACCGTAGGTTTGCAATAATTTACACTACTTTTGGACCTGGCCTATTTTGTGGCGAACGGAAGGATCTTCCTGATGGCAACTTTAACTTCCTTATTACGCAGACTGTAGATCAGAGGGTTCAAGGTGGGAGTCACTGGGGTATACATAATGGATACCACCGTATCCAGTGAGTAACTGGAGGTTGGCCGGGTGTAGGCGTAGATGATGGTAGAGTAGTACAAGGTGACCACAAGAAGGTGGGAGGAGCAGGTGGAGAAGGCTCTCTGCTTCCTTTTGGAGCTCCGGATTTTCAGGACGGTGAAGATGATGAAGCTGTAGGACACAGTGGTCAGTAGGAAGTTCCCCATGGCCAGGAAGATGTGAGCTATGAAGATCATAATTTGGTTGAGGTAGGTGGAGCTGCAGGATAGTGCCATTACTGTTGGGAACTCGCAGAAGAAATGATGGATGAGGTTAGGTCCGCAGAAATCCAGGCGCAGCATGAGCAATATGTTCATGAATGAAGAGATGGTACCAACAGCCCAGACACTGGCTGCCAAACGGATGCAAATGTCCTTGCTCATGAGTTTTACATAGCGCAAGGGGTGGCAGATGGCCACATACCGGTCGTATGACATGACGGTGAGCAGCAGAACCTCCGTCGCCAGTGACAATGTTAAGACAAATATCTGAGCCACGCAGCCATCAAAGGAGATGGTTTTCTTCTCCTGCATTATGTTTTGCAGCATTTTGGGCAGAACCGAGGTAGTGCACAAAATGTCGACCAGGGCTAAGTTGGCGATGAAGAAGTACATGGGGGTGTGGAGAGGTGGGTGGATAACAACGGCCACTATGATCAGGGAATTGCCCATGATGGCAGCTGTATAAAGGCACAGGAATAGCCTGAAGAAGAACCCCTGGTGGTGAGGATGGTCAAAGAGTCCCTGCATGATGAATTCAGTCACCCTGGTGTGATTACTGGGTTCCATTGCTTGAGTGTTCCTTATGCAGCAACAAAGATTAAGTGTGCTTCAGGAATTGCATCAGAACCTACTCCACTATGGCAACTGAAATATATATATATATATATATATATATATATACAGAGAGAGAGAGAGAAAGAGAGACAGACAGACAGAGATCTCTCTTGATACTCCAGATATTTCACACAACATATCAACAAAATGAGCTACATTAAAATGTTAGCACAATAATCTGTCTCAGCCACTGTATCTATAGTCTCCAGACATTTGAGTGGAGAAGGGGAAAAATAACACTCTAGATGTTCTCAAATACAGGTGCTCGAATCATTTGGGCTCTTTACAGAAACTGCATGAGACAGGACTTCACCATATGATCATGAACGTCATTCGTGCACCAATAGTCTTATTAATAACCAATATTCCACTTTCTAAACCAATTGCACAAATGATATCTGTTGCAGTGTAGGACACTTTCAGTGCATATAACACATACAATATATAAAAAATACAAAGCATAACATAATATGTTTGTTTAGGTGGAATCAAGATGCGCAAAATGAAAGGCTTGATTTCCCCATTAACTCATGCTAGTGTAAATCAGCCATGACCTTACTGCAATCAATGGGGCTGATTCTCCACTCACTGGCTTTACGCTAGTATACAACTTGTGTAAAGGAGATAGGAATCCTCTTCTCCAAAATTTCATTTTTATGATAAGCTACATGGCATTACGTAGATATTTTGCTGCATTATAGAGAATAGCATTTGCATGATTTGATAAGTACTGCCTACTGCATTACTGTTGTCTCCATTTACTGTCTTCCAACTTCTCTAGTCTTATTACTACTTTATGCTTCTGCTAATTTCCCTCTCCTTCCTCCAGCAATAAATCAGGAGTATCTCCTCTGAGGTCAATAGAGTTACTGATTTTTAAAAATGGTGAACACGAGAAGAGCTTCAATGCCAGCAAATCTAACTAATCATGACATCATATTAGAGTAATTTAGTATAATAGAATCATAGAACCATAGGGTTAGAATGAACCGTAAGGGTCGTCCAGTCTAACCCCCAGCCAAGATGCAGGATTTGTTGTGTCTAAACCATGGAAGACAGATGGCTATCCAGCCTCCTTTTGAAAAACTCCAGTGGAGGAGCGTCCATGACTTTCCTAGGCATATAATAGTAATTAAAAAAGAAGGCACACTTTGCATTACATTTTACATTTGATTACAGTCGTTTGAGGACACAGAAAATAGGCTGTGAGTCTTTCACCCATCATCTCAATGTGACCACGTTATATCTCCGTTGACTTTAGACTCAACTACAATTAAATTCAAAGGAACTCCACTGATCTGTGTGAATTTACATCGGATTTGTACGGATCTATGTGAATTTACATCCGAATTGTACTGGACAAATTGAGATCAGAATATGGTTCAAGGTTCATAAACACTATGGAGGAAATGTGTATTCTCCCAAAGCGCCTTTAGCCACATAAAAAATAAAACAAAACACATACATTAAATGTAGCTCAATTTTCAAATGAGTATAAATAAATTACTCACTCAGCTCATTGATTTTCACTAGGTGTTGATGCCTGGCACTCTTAGAAACTTTCAAATGCCAACCTAAAAGGAACAGAAAAATTAATTTAGAAGCGTGAATTATGAGAAAGCAAGCAAGCAAGCAAGGAAGAGGAATATTCTTACCTCTCATTCAATCCTCCAATACTATGAACCGTGCTTTAATTTAAATACAGACACTGAGTTATGACTCATCTTCATACATAGTAGCCTTCTGTAGGGAAATCTCGCATCCCTTATGACTCTGGACAAGAGTTAACTCTTTCACAACTCCTTGAAGAAAAAAGTAAATGGGAATCACCTACTCAATATGAATAAACTTTCTACATTAATTTGGCAAAATTCCTCTTGATGTTATATCCAAATCTATATTCTTCTGAATTTCCCTGGAGAAACCATTTTTTCCACTACTGGGTTTGTCTTCACTCGCAGCAGCACATTCAGCACCACTGGATAAATTCTTTGGGATCAACTGAGCAGAAGTGGAGACCTGATCAATT
>NW_027130749.1:0-1021 GCF_026122565.2 Emydura macquarii macquarii
TGTTCAAGGTCTTTGGTGGGAATACAGCATTATCTTCTTTCCCGCCCTTGCATACAGTATATTTTAAAGAATGTTAGTAAGTTTCAAGGTAATGTGCCTGACCTCTGTATGGCAATCCTGTAAACAACAAACAGGGGGTGGGAATAATTATATTCATTGTCACTGCAGTTGTTAATATTCATTTTATAGGTGTCAAAGTAACCAAATAAGGGTCTATGGGGAGTTGCTGGGAATGTATACATTTACATACTGTCATAAATAAAAGAATTATTAAATGTAACCCCCTTGTTGCTCACTCGCGGCGTCGAGGTGGAACGAGCAGGCAATAAAGCGTTCTGTCTCCCCAGTCCACCCCCGGGACAACCTCTTTGGTTATTTCTAACACAACCTGTTCTTAAAAACCCCAATAACAGGGCTTCCACAACACCTCTTGGAAGCCTGTTCTAGAACCTTAACTACCCTTAGAGTTAGAAAGCTTTTTCCTAATATCTAACCTAAATCTCCCTTGCTAGAGCTGAAGCCCATTACGTCTTGTCCTACCTTCAGTGGGCATGGAAAACAGTTATAAAAGCCCTTGACATATCGGAAGATTTACCGGGGTTCTTTTCACAAGACTAAATGTGCCCAGGTCTTCTGAGTCAAGTGTTGGTTTCTTGAGGATTGGGCAAACTATATCTGCCACAGCCCTTCATAAATTTCAAAGCCAGAAGGGACCACTGTGATCTTGAAGTCTGACCTCCTGTATAACACAAGCCATAGAACTTCCCCAGAATAATTCCTAGAAGATCTCTTAGAAAAATCATCACACCTTGCCTTAAAAATTGTCAGGGATGGAGAATCCACCATGATGCTTGATCAGTTGTTTCAATGGTTAATTATTCTCACGGTTAAAAATGTACACCTTATTTTCAGTCTGAATTTGTCTTTCAACTTCCAGCCATTGGATCATGTTCTACCTTTCTCTGCAAGATTGAAGAGCTCATTATTAAATATTTCTTCTCCCTGTAGGTACTTCTAGACT
>NW_027130750.1:0-100629 GCF_026122565.2 Emydura macquarii macquarii
AATCAGTGAGACCCTGAGCATGTGTTCCAGGTTGAATGATTATTTCTTGAACATGGGTGACCAGAATAGCACACAGTATTTTAGGTGAGGTTTTACCAATGCCTTGTACAATGGCATTAATACTTCTCTATCTCTACTGGAAATGCCTCTCCTGATACACCCTAGAATTGCATGTGCCTTTTTCACAGCCACATCACTTTGGTGGCGCATACTCAACCTCTGATCTGTTAATACACCCAGGTGTCTCTCCTCCTCTGTCACTTCCAACTGTTGAGACCCCAGAGCATAGCAGAAATTCTTATTAGTAGACCTTACGTGCATAGCTCTGCACTTTGTACTATTACACCATTTCTGTCACTCCAGTCTTCAAGGTCATCCAGACCGTCCTGTGTAATATTCTCATCCTTCTTTGTACTGACAACGCCTCCCAACTTTGTATCAACAGCAAATTTCATTAGCACATTCCTACTTTTTGTGCCAAGGTCATTAATAAAAATATTGATTGATTTGTCCCAAGACCGATCCTTGAGGAACTCCACTAGTAACGTCCCTCCAGTCCAATAGTTCACCTTTCAGCACAACCTCTTGCCTTCTCCCCTTTCTCCCAGTTTCTCACCCACCATCACTCATCAATTTCTTATCTCATCAATCAATCATTTTGACTGATTTACCATGATCAGTCCTGGCTGCCGGGAGGACTCCAGGAGGGATTGTTCCTTCAACTCTCTTGGGTGCAGGGGGGTGCACATACTGCCCCATCTCTTTGGATGCTGAAGCCTGCTATCCCTTGTATACCCAGTTAGTTATCTGGGTTGGCGAGGCGGTTTATGGGGATATGCCCTCTCCTCTCTGCCCGCATTCAAGTGACTGGGTGGCTCTAGAAAGACGTTTCTATGTGCTTCCCGAGTAAAGGGACTCAATTGTGCCTGGGCTGGAACAGCAGATATAGGGATAGTAAGGCTCCCTGCAACATCTGCAAAGGGTCTGGCACTTATCTTTGGAGACAATTTTAACTTTAGCAAATCAGGACATGATTTTTAATAATAACAAAAAAAAGTTATTGTTATCAGCAAAGTATAAAAGCATCAGAAAACACTGATATCACCATTTGCATCTAGAGTCCAGCCAGCATCAGTAAATCACTAGAAGCAGTCTGGGTACACAACCACATGTACATACATCTTTACTTTGTGGTCACAGGTGGCAGTAACATGTATTTCATCAGTACAAAAACATGCTTTCTAGGATGCTACATGTACAGACAAAGGAAAAACGGCACACAACAATACAAATAAAATCACGAGTAATTGTTTCAACATCTTCAGTTCTGTTTGTCTATTATTCACAAACTTCACCACAAAACCTTGCATAGAAAGCACATAGATGTCACATATCAAGCTAAGCAATCCCTTGGCACTCCTAGCCAGCCCACGTCTGCAACAGCAAGTAATACAACTGAATTGTTAACTAAGAACCTTTATTGACTGGTGAAGGATAAACAGAAAGAATCAGGTTTAACTTTCTGATCCCAGGCCGGGTTTGCAGTACTAACAATTGGGGAAAAAATCTTTTAACATCTAAAGGGAGCAAATTTGATCTGGAATTACAGTGAGACAAAAACATGGCACCTACAATTCTATTTTCACAGTCATTTTTTTAAAGAGGGAACAAAAACCTAGAAATGAATTACAATCTGCTCTGAGTTAAATGATTACATTCTGTGATATTGAGTACTCCACTGGAGAAAAAGACTAACAGTTTTCCTTGGTTTCTCCTTTAAAAAACAAACTAACAAGACCTTGTCAAGTACTTCCACATAAATACATTATCCAGACTGGATTCAAGCACCAAGTATAATAACAGTGAGGGAAAGCAATGAGTCTCAGACACTGATGTCTAAAGGAGGATATCTGAGTAGCTAGAGTTCAGCTACTGTGCTCTGCTTCCCCCTGGAGCTAGCACTGAAGAGGTAGTTTTGGGCTGTGTCTACACTGTAGATCTAGGGGTGTGATTCCCAGTCTGCGCAGGCTGACTCATGCTCTCTGTGGTCGAGCTAGCGTGCTAAAAATAGTAGCGTGCCCAGGATTGCATGGGCAGCAGCGGCAGCGGCTAGCCATCCTGAGTACATAGCCCGGGGTACAGATGGGTTTATACTGCAGGAGGCTAAACTGTGCTGCTGCTCATGCTATCACATCTACACTGCTACTTCTGGTGTGCTAGCTCAAAGAGAGCTAGCGCAAATATGTCTGTGCCAGCTGGGAATCACACCCTAGCGCACAATGTAGACGCAGCTTCACTCTGCGTCCGTGATGCTGGATGGGCTGCCAAGAAAGTTCTCAGGTCTGCTGGAGTAATGGAGAAATTCTTTCTCCCATCGTACTAAAGAGTGAATTTTGCAGGGTGCCACACAGTTGGATTAAGTCCCTCTCTGGTTAGCAGGCTTCTCTATTTATTGCTCCCTGCACTTGCAGCCTGTCACTAGGCTCTGGTTTAAGCAAACAAATATCTGCTTACCTTGGAATCGTGATTTCTACATGTTAATAATATTTCCAGGACAAATTCTGTTTCTTGGGATCTAGTAAAGGTTGTAACTAAAGTCCCCAGTGTCTCGTCCTTTCTAATTCAAATACCTCTTCCTCAGTCTCCTTCATGATTAGAAACTAATGTACAAAAACAATTTACCAGTCAAATATTTCTTTATTCATTTCCTCTTCTATATGTTCTGGTTAATGTAAACCAATTCTGACTGTCCACACCGAGCCATCCCTCCTGGGCTGGCTGTTCCTGTGTCTTGTGGCCTCTTTCTCACAGTTTCAGGCACAGCTTCCTGCACCATTCCTAGAACAGGAGCAGAGCAGTGCAGAGCAGCACAGCAGGTATGTACATGGCAAATTATATGCCTACACCATTTATGTGTATTCTTTGTTTGTTTAACTCATGTATTTAGAATGCACACATTTAATTCACGCATTTTACGGTGATGACAATTAGCCTTTGGAATAGATTATGAAAGCATGCAATAGATTCACTAGCACAAGCGGGAAGGTATCTTAGCAATTAAGGGCCCACTTAATTCCTTGTGTAGTTCTACTGGCTTCAGTAGAGCTACACTAGGGATTAATTTGGCCCTAGGATGCAGCATATTGGAGTCTGTAGGTAGAACAAGCAGTGAAACTTCATTTCTGACTTTTACAGACCCAGAATAATGGATAAAAAAGTTAAATGTGGCTCAGACATTGTCCCTAAACCAAACCTTAACTACTTCAAAAACAAATTTAAATACATCCAAAACTGTTTTCCATAGTACATCAAGTTCAGCTTCTTCCCTGGCTTTTGCTTGTTTTGCAGCATAATCTCTCTCTTTTTCTTCTAAACGACTCAATTTTTGTTGTTCCAAAACCTTCTACTTTTCTGCTACTTCTTTGTGCCAATTTATCCTCTTTTCAACTTGAAGCTGCATGTCTTTATCCCTTATTTTTAATTCTTCTTTTAGTTCTTTTATTTGTTCCTCATAATGACGTTTTATTTTCTCTTTCTCTCTTTCCAGCTGCTCCGTATAGCTCTTCATCAGCTCCTCTGTTTTCTCTTGAAGCTTCTTCTCAGAAAATTTATACATCTCATTAGTATAACATGTACCTCCATTGTCCTGCACCATCTTATCTACCATCTGCAGCAGCTCATTAACCTGGGCACTCTGTTCTTCTCCAGTGGCTCTGTTGTTGAAAGCACAGTATCGTTTTCCAAACTTTCCTACCAGCTCAGAAATGCCTTGGGCATCAGAGTGTTTTAAGAAATCTTCTAGTTTGGTATCCTCTAAATCATCTTTTCGGGTGAATAACAGGATCATGTACTTTATGGCCTCTTCTCCAAAAATATCTTGTATTCGTTTGACTGCTTTCTTTTCCTCCTCCGTGTAGCGGCTCAGTGGAACCACTAGAACGATAGCATGGGGCCCTGGGGAGGAGACTACAATACAGCGACTGATCTCTCGACAAGTTTCTTCCACCGGTACACACGTGTCAAAAATGCCAGGAGTATCAACCACCACCACTTTCCGCTCATTCCAGATTCTTGCCCCTTTGCTGCATTTTGCAGTTACAGACTTCGCTGAGATTCTGGACTCAAACAGCTTCTCACCAAGGATGGTGTTTCCTGTTGCACTTTTCCCAGCTCCAGTTTTACCTACAAGAACTATTCTCAGTTCTGATTCCCCAGTGTTGTGGCTGACATCCCCTGGGGCTGTTGGGAACACATGTGAGATATTCATGACATTACAAAGATAACCAAGTAGACACAATTAGGTTTGAGGATTTCTGCCTATACAACTACAGGCATTTGAATGTGCAGAGATGAAGACATTTTCACTTTGGAACTGAATGACATAGTGATATGGGGCCCAATCCCACTCCCGGTCAGGTCCCTCCACATTGGGAATCTTTCCACTGACTTGACTAAGTGTTTGATCACTGCACTAACTTCTCACCTCTGAAATTACAGCGTAGGGTCTAGTGAGCACTGGTTTACTGGTATCATCAAAGTCACTAGTGCACATTGGTCCACATCCCAAAAGACCGAGTAGTTTGGGCCGTCTCTACAGTTGAGAGACACAGGATTGGAACAGCAGTGTGTCTGGCAGGTCAGGAATGTGGTTAACCGACAGTCTGGGTTAGGAGGGAGTCTCTTTCAGAGTGGCTGCATGCACTCTCCTTGGCTCTTCTCAGCACTCTTCAGCCGTTATAGTCACGGGCAGTAACAATTATAAAAAAATCCCCAACTATAAATACCTTGTTTTTAAACCTCTTTTGTGTCATGGGTTCTGCTACCTTGCTGACCTCATTCCTAGGGGGTTCTTACCCTTATTTAAGACATTTGCATTAATACTCAGTGCAGAATATTAATCTCAAAGGGGGAGGAGCTCACCTGCAGATAGTAAACCTTTACAAATATTATATTTATATTATTTAAGGGCAAAGAAGGGACAGGACAGAGTTCTGAGTGTTATTTTCTTACCATCAGTTTGTTCTTTCTGTATCCGGCTTTCCATTTTTAGTTGAAATATCTGTTGAAAAACAATTTTATTTAAAACCTAGAACTACCTTCACCCAGAAGAACATACTACAGAAATTCAGATATAAGAGAAACTTCAGCAACCACATTTCAATACATTTGTGTTATATGAAGGCGCCTCTCTGCCTTTAAACTGGAAAGGATTATGGCAGACAATTGAATGCAAAAAAAGAGCAGTGTGAATGACACGCTTTGAAGACACTTCACTAAACATTCTAAAGAAAAATTGGACCTGATTTTGGATACTGGTCTCTAATTTTGCACTTGAAATTTTATAGACACACTTAATTCTGTCTAGGAATGGCTGGAAAATGGAATTTCCATCCCACAAAAAAATTCCAGATTTAGAAATTTGGTTTTGTCCTAATTCAGGACAAAAGGTTTCAAATCTCAAAAATGTTGTGAAATGAAGTATTCTGAAATATTATTTCAATGTTTCTGAAATGAAATATTTGAAACATTTTATTTAAAAAACATTGAAATAATGAAGAATTAAACAAGTTAAAATAATTAATATTATAATGTAATAGAAATGTCACACGAAAGCTGGAATGACTTGATTGAAATGTACACATCTACACAATCTTAACTCTGCCTCCCTCGAAGTGGCACTAGCCACTGGGAACTCTCTGCATGCACTCCAGCTGTATTCACTGTGTTAGTGTAGCTGTACTGAATGGTGGAAGGAGTAGTTGGAGCAGCTTGGTAGAGATATGATTGTAATGTAAGGCTTGAAACTTTTCAGCTAACAAGTTGTACATCAAAACTTATGTAAATGGCTAATCTTCAAGGACAATGGCCCATGCAAACATCCGATGACCCAGGAAGCCAGATGTCCTCTTGTAATTCTAATTTTGATAAGAACACCACCTTTGCTTTTGTGTTTCTGTCTGTCTGCCACCTATCTGTAAAGGTCCCCCCCCCCCCATGACGCCACTCCCCTTCTACCTCCACCCTACCCCCCCCCCCACCGAGTGTAACCTTAGCTGTCTGGATGTAAGTGGAGTGATTAAAAGTGTCTCAGTATGTATTTAATGACCGTTATCATGGTTGTTCTCTGTAGATGGAACAACGTCTGTATTTGTAAATGAATAGATAAAAAATTTAAAATGTATTAGGTAATCGATAAGAAAGGGTATATAACTTATCACTGTAACATCAGGAAGCTGAAGCTGGTTTAGCAGACTTCCCGGTATCGTGAATAAATCTCTCTCTTCAGTGTTGTCTGTGCAGCTTGTTTCTTGGGGAAAGAATCCTTTCGTGCTTTACAGTAATAGGAGGAGATCTGGGTCTGAGACCCCCAGGTGTGTGATCAAAGGAAAGGGGTGCATGCGTACCATGAGGGTTCCAGCATGCATCACTTCAGCAGTGAGCTGTGTAGGTGGTGTCAATAGCGGGGCACAAGGGTCTTCTTGCCATGGGGATTGTCAGCTCTGAGGTGGGACATGAGTGAGTTTAATAGGGGTAAGTGAAAGTGTGGTATTAGGTGGAATCCTCTGGATAACAATGTAAAAGGGGATAAAGCGGTTGTAAAATTTAACGCGTGTGGGATTGTTTCTGGGGAGCAGGCTGTAGGTAGCTCCTGTTCGGCATAGCTCCTCCAAATACAAGTTTTCTCCTATCAAAGAGAAGGTATTTGACTGTGCTACAGTTGTCACGAGCCCTAATCCCTGAGTGATATGCATCATTTACAAAGCCGGCATGTGAATATGTGGGCTATAGGCATACTTTGTCATTGCTCAAAGAGAGTAGAGTTAAGGTTGCGTGGTAGTGTACATTAACTCTGTATTTCCTGGTTTCAAGAGGTTTGAGATTTGCTGTACACCTCATTCTGGAAGACCACAAGAAACTTAAAAAAGTTTTTTGTCAGTGAATTGCCTAGTTGTTTGAAAAGGAAGAGAAATGTTAGGTGTTACTGGTTATTCAGGCCGTTGTAGTTCTCACCTAAGTTTGTAGCTGATATACTACTGGGGATAGGGTATAACAAAAACATCTAGTTTTTATATAGTGCTTTTCATCAGTAGATCTCAATGAACTTTAAATCATTATCCCATTTTACAGATGGGAAACTGAGTCACATAGTGGTGAAGTGACTTGCCCAAGGAACCCAGCAGGCCAGTGGCAGAGCCAGGAATAGTCCTAGTCTAGTGGTCTCTCCCCTAGGCCTCATGGTTGCTATGTGATTCCACAGTGCTCATCCCCTCCTCTGTAGATTTTGTTACAGTGGAATGGGAATAATGGTCATGCTTTGAAATATTTGACACCTGCAAATGTTAATAGGGCCAGTGAGAGAAAACTGAGACAGGGTCTCTGTCCCCAATCCTGAAACTTTTATTATATATTGGTTACAATTACTTTAAGTGAATGAGAAAAGACTGCTCTGTGTCTCTCCGTCTCATCCCCCTCCCAGCACAAGGACCCCTCCATCACTGCCATCAACATTTCCAGATCAGCCTCCCCTTCCCAGCCCATTAGTTAGCACACTAAAAGCCATTAGGATGTAAAAAGACCAAAAAGTTGGTCTCGTGCCCTCTGCTACTGCATACACATATCACACATTCCTAATGATGAAGAGGGCAAGGTACTGATCTAGAGCAATCGGAATCACTTTGTAAGCAGGGTGCAAGCAAAGAAGATGCATTTTAATACAGCTAAATGTAAATGTGTACAGCTGGGAACAAAGAATGCAGGCCATGCTTACAGGATGGGGGCTCTATCCAGAGCAGCAGTGACTCTGAAAAAAGACTTGGGCGTCCTGGTGGAGAATCAGCTGAACACGAGCTCCCAGTGTGATGCTGTGGCCAAAAGGGTTAATGTGATGCTGGGGTGCATAAACAGGGGAATCTCAAGTAGGAGGAGAGAGGTTATTTTACTTCTGGATTTTGCACTAGCGCAACAACTACTGGAATACAGTGTCCAGTTCTGTTGCTCACAATTCAAGAAGGATGTGGATAAATTGGAGAGGGTTCATAAAAGAGTCACGAGAATGATTAAAGGATTAGAAAACATGGCTTGTAGTGACAGACTCAAGGACCTCAGTCAATGTAGGTTAACAAAGAGAAGATTAAGGGGGAATTTGATCACAGTCTATAAGTACTTACATGGGGAACAAATATTTAATAACGGGCTCTTCAATCCAACAGAAAGAGAAAGGTAGAACATGATCCACTGCTGAAAGTTGAAGCTAGACAAATTCAGACTGGAAATACTGCGTAAACTTTTAACAGTGAGAGTAACTGATTGTAGGTACAATTTGCTAATGTGGTGGTGGGTTCTCCATCACTATCAATTTTGAAATCAGGATTGGATGTTTTTATAAGACATGCTATAGTTTAAACAGGAATTACTATGGGGAAGTTCCATGTCCTGTGTTATATGGGAGGTCAGACTAAACGATCATATTGATTCCTTCTTCATCTTAGACTCTATGAGTATATAGGGCCCATTGGTCTAGATAATATTAGATAACACTTAGCCCTGCCATGACTGTACTAAATAACCTCTCGAGGTCCCTTCCAGCCCTATGATTCTATGAAAAACACCAGGCCTCCCACACCAATGAAGAGATGTGTCCACGACGATCAATGGCTTAGTCTTCCCTCCGCCCCTGAGAAAAAGACCTCTATGAGGCTTTGGTCCACTATTTAGTAGGTACCGTAGCATTGTGGAAGTAAATGCGTGGTTACGCAGGTGGTGTCGAAGAGAGGGCTTTGGATTCTTCGATCATGGAATGCTGTTCCAGGAAGAAGGATTACTAGGAAGAGACGGGATTCATCTAACGAAGACAGGGAAGAGTATCTTCGCAGACAGGCTGGCTATCCTACTGAGGAGGGCTTTAAACTAGTTTCGACGGGGGACGGGGACCTAAGCCCGAAGGTTAGTGGGGAAGAGGGACACCACAAGGAAGCAGAAGGAGGAGGGTGCAGCAGGGGAGGCCTCCCAATTCATACTGTGAAAGTAGGCCAGTTGGCTACTTATCTCAAGTGCCTGTAAAAAAATGCAAGAAGCCTGGGAAACAAGCAGGAGGAACTGGAAGTCCTGGCACAGTCAAGAAACTACAACATGATTGGAATAACCGAGACTTGGTGGAATAACTCTCATGATTGGAGCACTGTCATGGATGGGCATAAACTGTTCAGGAAGGACAGGCTGGGGCAAAAGGGTGGAGGAGTTGCACTGTATGTAAGAGAGCACTATGACTGCTCTGAGCTCCAGTATGAAACTGGAGATAAGCCAGTTGAGTGTCTCTGGGTTAAGCTTAGAAGCAAGAACAACAAGGGTGATGTCGTGGTGGGAGTCTGTTATAGACCACCAGACCAGGAGGATGAGGTAGATGAGGCTTTCTTTACTCAACTAGGGAAAGTTTCCAGTTCACAGGACCTGATTCTCATGGGGGACTTCAATCACCCTGACATCTGCTGGAAGAGCAATACAGCAGAGCACAAACAATCCAAGAAGTTTTTGGAGAGTGTCGCTGACAATTTCCTGGTGCAAGTGCTGGAGCAACCAACTAGGGGCCATGCTTCTCTTGACCTGCTGCTCACAAACAGGGAAGATTTTGTAGGGGAAGTAGAAGTGGGTGGCAACCTAGGCAGCAGTGACCATGAGATGGTTGAGTTCAGGATCCTGACAAAAGGAAGAAAGGAGAACAGCAGGATACGGACCATGGACTTCAGAAAAGCAGCCTTTGACTCCCTCAGGGAACTGATGGGCAGGATTCTCTGGGAGGCTAATATGATGGGGAAAGGAACCCAAGAGAGCTGGCTGTATTTTAAAGAGACCTTATTTAGAGCACAGGAACAAACCATCCCGATGTGCAGAAAGAATAGCAAATATGGTAGGCGTCCAGCTTGGCTTACCAAAGATGTCCTTGGTGAACTTAAACGCAAAAAAGAAGCTTACAAAAAGTGGAAGCTTGGTCAGATGACTAGGGAGGATTATAAAAACACTGCTCGAACATGCAGGAATGAAATCAGGAAGGCCAAAGCACAACTGGAGTTGCAGCTAGCAAGGGATGTGAAGGAGAACAAGAAGGGTTTCTACAGGCATGTTGCCAACAAGAGGAAGATTAGGGAAAGTGTGGGCCACTTAGAGAATGAGGGAGGTGACCTAGTGACAGAGGATATGGAGAAAGCTGAGGTACTCAATGTCTTTTTTTCCTCTGTCTTCACAGACAAGATCAGCTGCCAGACTACTGTACTGGGAGGCACAGAATGGGAAGGAGGCGAACTTCCCGCAGTGCTGAAGGAACGGGTCCAAGACTATTTAGAAGGATTGGACATACACAAGTCCATGGGACCGGATGCAATGCACGTGAGGGTGCTGAGGGAGTTGGCTGATGTGATTTCAGAGCCATTGACTATTATCTTTGAAAGTTCGTGGCAACAGGGGGAGGTGCCTGAGGACTGGAAAAAAGCAAATATAGTGCCCATCTTCAAAAAAGGGAGGAAAGAGGATCCAGGGAACTACAGACTGGTCAGCCTCACTTCAATCCTTGGAAAAATCATGGAGCAGGTCCTTAAGGAATCCATTTGAAGGCACTTGGAAGAGAGGAAGGTGATCAGGAACAGTCAACATGGATTCACCAAGGGAAAGTCATGCCTGACCAACCTGATTGCTTTCTATGATGAGGTGACTGGCTCTGTGGATGTAGGGAAGGCGGTGGATGTGATATACCTTGACTTTAGCAAAGCTTTTGATACTGTCTCTCACAGTATTCTTATCAGCATGTTAAAGAAGTATGGGTTGGATGAATGGACTATAAAATGGATAGAGAACTGGCTAGAGCATAGGGCTCAACGAGTAGTGATCAATGGCTCCGTGTCTAGCTGCCAACCAGTCACAAGTGGAGTTCCCCAGGGGTCGGTCCTGGGGCCGGTTTTGTTCAACATCTTTATTAATGATCTGGAGGATGGGATAGATTGCACCCTCAGCAAGTTTGCGGACGACACTAAGCTGGGGGAGTGGTAGATACCCTGGAAGGTAGGGCTAGGATACAGAAGGACCTAAACAAACTGGAGGATTGGGCCAAAAGAAATCTAATGAGGTTCAACAAAGAAAAGTGCAAAGTCCTCCACTTAGGAAGGAAGAATCCCATGCACAGCTATAGACTGGGGACCGACGAGCTAGGCAGCAGCTCTGCAGAAAAGGACCTGGGGGTAACAGTGGATAAAAAGCTGGATATGAGACAGCAGTGTGCCCTGGTTGTCAAGAAGGCTAATAGCATATTGGGCTGCATTAGTAGGAGCATTGCCAGCAGATGGAGGGAAGTGATCATTCCCCTCTATTCGGCATTGGTGAGGCCGCATTTAGAATATTGTGTCCAGTTTTGGGCCCCCCACTACAAAAAGGATGTGGACAAGTTGGAGAGAGTCCAGCGGAGGGCAACAAAAATGATTAGGGGCCTGGAGCACAGGACTTATGAGGAGAGGCTGAGGGAACTGGGCTTGTTTAGTCTGCAGTAGAGAAGAATGAGGGGGGATTTGATAGTGGCCTTTAACTACCTGAAAGGGGGGTTCCAGGGAGGATGGGGCTAGGCTGTTCTCAGTGGTGGCAGATGACAGAACAAGGAGCAACGGTCTTAAGTTGCAGCGTGGGAGGTCTAGGTTGGACATTAGTGAAAAGTTTTTCACTAGGAGGGTGGTGAAGCACTGGAATGGGTTACCTAGGGAGTTGGTGGAATCTCCATCTTTAGAGGTTTTTAAGCTGAGGTTTGACAAAACCCTGGCTGGGATGATATAGCTGAGGTTAGTCCTGCTTTGAGCAGAGGGTTGGACTAGATACCTCCTGAGGTCCCTTCCAACTCTAATTATCTATGATTCTATGATTCTATGATTTAAAGAGAAGCTAAGGAAATTAACATACAAAAAACTTAATTAAGATGAAGTTAAGCCTGAAAGCACATGTGAGTGGTCTGATTATTTAATACTTTTCAGTAATACTGGAATTCAGGGAAAAACTATGGCTCCTTCTCTGGCTGTAATGGAAAGATGTACATGGAAAGAGTCTGTAATTGGTTTTTACTTCTGTCCATGTTTCAGTGTTTACAGTATTTCCAGTTCCCTAGTCTCCTTCTGACACAGACGAAGGACTACACAAAGAGGTAGGTTTTCAGCAGAGGATTCAAGGAGGATTAGGTCTCAGTTTGGATAGATTTTCCCTTTCATAGGGAGCAACATGGAAAAAAACACAGGGGTGCCTGTGGGAGAAGCAGAGAGGCATGCAGTCAAGGCTGCCATCATTAGCAGAGTGAAAGTGGAGTTCAACAAACTAGTAGTTTGATAGGCAGGCTGGCTTTAATTATGTAGGGTATTAAAGGCAAGGAACTTGTGTTTGATGCAGTGGGGTTGGGGGGCTGAGCCAGTGGAGGAATGCAAAGAGGAGGGTGAAGTGGTCAGAGAGATGAGCCAGGAAGATGACCCTAGCAACAGTGTTTTGCGTGAACTTGAGGCGGGCAATACAGCAGAATTCAAGGCCAGAAAAGAGGAGGTTACAGTAGTCAAGACATGAGATAATGCGGGCCTGAACAAATGCCTTACAAGTTTGGTCAGACAGAAGAGGCTGAATTTTTTAAATATTATATAGGTGGAAACATCAGACTTGGACATGGCCCGGATGTGAGGGTCTTCTAAAGCAGTGTTTTCAACATTTCTGGACACCTAAAAGCTTTCAAATGGAGGTGCAGACCCCTTTGGAAATCTTAGACATGGCCTGAGGACCACCAAGGGTCTGCAGACCACAGGCTGAAAACCACTAGTCTAGAGCAAGGGCGGAGTCAAAGATGACATCCAGGCTATGGGCCTGAGCATCTGGGAGGATGGTGATGTCATACATTGTGACTGAGAAACTGGGGAGATGCTCGAGACCTGGGGGAAGATCGAACATTCAGTTTTGGCCACGTTGAGCTTAAATTGCCAGCCGGACATTCACAAAGAGATGTCAGAAAAAAATGATGAGATGCAGGATTAGAGGGAGGGTAAAATATCTGAGAAGTTCAGTTGTGACTCATCTGCACAAGTACAGATTCTAAGCCATGCCTGAGTCACTAGGCAGGAGTGGGGAATATTTAACAAGGGACTCACAGGATGTAAATAGGTGGTTGGGATGCCACATTGTTGAATTAACCGGGAAGGAGAAGTAGAGTGTTTTAGCTAGGAACATAGCAGGACTGAACGAGGAGAACATTTGTAGTGAGGGAAGTTGGCCTGGTCAGAGGTTTTCCATCAGAGATGCTCTGCAGCGTGAGAGCAGGAGAAGAGGAAGTGGATGATGGGGGTCAGCCAGGACTCTCGGTTGGGTGAGCAGGTCAGATCTTGCAATGGGAGAGAGGGGCAACAGAGTCAAGGGTGGTGAAGAGTACAGAGTGGAGAGACAACGACTGAATCCGTGCAGGAGAGGGAAGAGTGGGAGGAGAGGAGAGGCTGCAGTAGAAGAAAAGTCATAAACATTGACAGATTGGAAGTCACAGTAGTACCAGACAAGAGGATGAGAGGGAGGGGTCAGGCGGGTGATACTGGAAATGTGTATTTGAGTAAGCACTAGGTACATTTATCTGCATTTTCTCCTACCTTTAGAGTTGAAATAGACATCTCCTTACTTGGATCACTCACAGCCCCATCTGCACACACAGCTGACACCTGGAATCTGTAGGACGTCTCAGGAATCAGTCCTTCAACAATACAGAACTCTGTTTTCTTTCCTGTCCTTCGTTCCAGCCATTTGTCTTTCCCCTCCTGACTCATATCTCCTGCCTCCTCTTTATATTCCACCTTGTACTCCCTTATACTGACTCCATCTCCAATGACACTGGGACTCTCCCAGGTGAGGGTAATGGCAGATGAATCTACAACAGTTGTTGACAGGTTTCCAGGAGGGCTGGTAGGAAGAGTCTTCACAGGATCACTGACGTCGCTGCTCTCACTGAGCCCTGGTTTGCTCACTGCAGCGTATCGGAACTGGTACTCGGTGTTTGCACGTAGCCCGGTTACTGTGAATGTCTCTTTTTCGTTATTTACATTCACAGCCGTCCAGTTCTCCTGCCCTGCAATTCTGTACTCTACCCGATAGCCGGATATCGCAGCCCTTCCGTAGGCTGCTGGTTTAAATGTGAGCTGCACACGGTCATGTCTGATTCCATCAATCAGGATAGGAAGAGGCTTTGATGGAGGCTCAAAGCTGGTGCTGACCAGCTCTCTGTTTTCATACAGGTAAATGGAAGCTCCGGGATTGTCCTTGTCTGGAACAGAGGCCACAACGAACCGGATCTTCCCATGAGATTTATTGACACGAGCAAAGTCAGAGAAGGACTTTACGGCTTGTCGTGCTTTTCTTCTTATCTCTTCTTCCTCAAACCACTGTTTGGATTTTGGTTTCTCCCAGGCAGAACTGGCTAATGCTGGATCATGAGTTTTCTTCATCAATTGTCTCCGCAGCCAAAGGTCCAATTCTGATAAATAGGATTCCTCATTATGCAGTGAAGTGAGTGCAAGAGAGACAACGAAGTCATGCCTGGGGCTGAGAATTGTTCGTTGTAGCTCGCTCCGGGAGGATACGACTTCCACACCCACTTGATCAGCCAGGTAGGAATTGACAAAATCCATCTCTTCCTGTTTCTTACCCAGAAATTCATTGAGTTGCTGGGCAGCGAATGGCGACTGCTCCTTGTTGATTATAATGTCCACCAGGTCCCCTTCCTCTGCTCCGCCACCCCGGATAGAGGGCAAGGTTCTTGCTAGCTCTTTTTGGAAGGTCTGTCTGTGTTGTTTACACAGATCTCTGAATTGCTGGATTTTCCTCTTGATCTCGGGGAAGGTCGTAGCAACTCTGTCCCTCACCATGTCGTTGCACTGGACGTCGCACTCCATCAGGTGCTCCATGGCACTTTGAACATCGTTAATCAGCACCGAGCTGATCTCTCGTACCAGCTGAGCGGCTCTGGAATCCAGCAGGCTCAGTGGGTACAGCCAGACTCGCACCGGTACGGCGTTTTCACCAGAGACTCCAAGCCGCTTAGGGAGAGTGGAGTAAACTTCCATGGCATCTTGATAAGTAACCGGGTTGTTCTCAAGAGCAAAATCGCCATAAAATTTGCAACTAAAATTTTCAGCTTTTTCTTCTTCCTTGTTCTTCTTCTCCCCAGACCCCTCTGCTCTTCCGGAAACCTTTGGTATCTTTTCTACCATCAGTTTCATGTTTCCCTCTATCTCTCCCACACTCTCTGATGAAGAGACCTCCTGGTCAAAGACAAAGAAAGCCTGAGCCCCGTACAGCACAGCTGTGACCACATGGGTGGCCGTACCTTGGTCAAATACAGCAGGATAAGAGATGTTCTCAGTCCCCAACTGGCTCATGGTCAGCTGCTCAAACCTGTTTGTAACTGAGTAATGGAGAACCACTCGAGCATGATGTTTTGATTTCTTGGTATCATTTAAAAATGCTGCGGATCCATCTACTTCCACCATCCCCCCTAGGACACTGGCCATCAGGGATGCAGACAGACTGAGGAGAGAGGCCTTGTCTTCAACGGTGTCAGACGCAATGATCTGGAATTCATTCCTGTGCTTTGGCATTGTCTCCACGTCTCTTTTAAGAGCCTCGATGCCCCATAAAGTGATACCTGGAAAATTCCACAGGAGCACAGAGTCAGTGATCACTGGAGAGGACACGAAACTGTACCAATTGCATTTAATAAAATTATTTCAAATTAAAAATACATCATGAGCAACAAAATAACAGCACTGAGAGCTCAAATCGCTGTGCTCTGATATCTGACCCTCTGTTAGAATCTCTCTGTCTGTCTCATAGACTTTAAGGCCAGAAGGGTCCATCCTGATCATCTGGTCTGATCTCCTGCACAATGCAAGCCACAGAATCTCACCCACCCACTCCTGTAATAGACCATTGCCTCTGGCTGAGTTACTGATGTCCTGAAATATTGATGTAAAGAGTTAAAGTTAATCCGCCATTTACTCTAATCCAAACCAACAGTGTCCTGTGCCCCAAACTGCAGAGGAAGGAAAAAAACCCAGGGTCTCTGCCAATCTGACCTGGTGGAAAATTCCTTCCCGACCCAAAGTATGTCAGTCAGTTGGACCCTGAGCCTGTCAGCAAGACTCACCAGCCAGACAGCTGGGAAAGAATTCTCTGTAGTAACTCAGGGCCCTCCCCGTCTAGTGTCCCATCTCTAGCTGTTGGAGATACTTGCCACTAGCAGTGGCAGATTAGAGGCTATCTCATCACATCATCCCATCCATAAATTAATCAAACTCAGTCTCAAAACAAGCTCGGTTTTCACTCCCAACCATCTACCTACCTGGCTGTCTGTGTGATAATGTGTTAATTGTCCTGTTACCTCATTCTCCCCCTCTTCTACCTCCACTGGTCTCATCTCTCTGCTGCATCTTGTCACTATCCAGATTTTAAGATCTTTAGGGCAGGGGCTGCCTTTTTACTGTGTATAGCGACAGTGGCTTGTGATGGGGCCCTGATCCTTTACTGGGTCCATGGGTGCTACGGCCACACCAATAACAATCATCAATACACTGTATTATCATTATTATGAAGGCACCGATCACCATGGTGTCCAAGTGCAAGTGTCAGGATCACATCAGCATTAGTGAGAGTTGTGTCGTGCCGGGTGTGCTGCACACTAGTTTAGAGAGCAAGGTGCAGAGTGCACTGACCATCTGCGGAAGTGTGAAGACGTGTTTTTGTTCAGTGAGAGGAAATTTAATCTGAGTTTACTTGAAATATTCTTTTCTTCAAGTCAGGAAGGTCACAGATCTGCTACGCTGGGCACGTCTGCACTTGGAGTGGGGGTGTCATTCCCAGCTTGAAGAAGGAATTCCCAGTTTGAGGAGGGAGCCTGCTCAGTGCTACTGCACTACAAACAGAGGGCAGCCCTGGCAGCACGAGGGAAGGGCTAGCTTCCCCACGCACGTACCCAGCCGAGATGCTAGGTGCGTACTGAAGACAGCTAGCCCCTCCCACCTCCCACTGTCACAGCTACGCTCTTATAAAGCTACCTCAATCAGAGCTAGCGTGTGTATGTCTGCTCCAGATGGGAACCACACCCCCAATTCCAGTGTAGACATAACTGAGGGGCCTTCAGCCTGCCTGCAGTGGGGCCGACCCAGACCTGTCAGCCACAGGCAGAAGGGAAGTGCCAGCCCTGAATCACAGAATCAGGGGACAATATCCCTGCATGGAGAACGAAAGCTTTGCATGCCAGTTTCCCATTGCTGAACCTGGATGATCCTTTTGTTTCCAGGAAGAGCTGGGTATGTGGACCTTGTTATTCAAAGGAAATTCAGATAAACCTTCCTGTTCTTCATGATGGTAACTAACGTCACAGAGCTGTTACAGTGGGATTTTCAGGATGGGAAGCAAGATCATCATTTAGCTATGAACACACTCCACCTTCCCCTGACTGGAGCACTACAGCCTCACGCAGCCTTGATGGAGTTCAAATAGGGCCATGGAGCAGGCTGATGAGCCAAGGCTGAGCTCTGTGGCCTTGTGGGGGCAGAATCAGGGCAGTTGCCCAAAGAAACCTGAATGTCTGAATGTGCAGAAATCCTCCTTTTCTCCTAACGAGAACAGACAACGCTGGGGAGACTTGATCCGTAGCTTGGACATTCTTACATCCAAATGAACAATTAATGTCTGTGTTTCACTTGCATTAATTAACGTGGTTGTTATGTCATCAGCTTTGTAGCAGAAACTGGATCTCAGCCAAGTATAGAATAAATTTTGCCAGGCGACGTCTACCTGAAGTCCAGCAGAGGGCTAAACACCTCATCTGAGTATCCGTTTTCTACTTAACATCTACCAGCTAGGACTGGTCTGTCTGCTCCTGGTTGGAAGGCTGGCCCATGTGATAGCAGATCTCCTCTACGAGGCAGAGGCAGCTGAAGGCAGATACTGAACTGACCATGCCTGAGAATCCATCTCTTCAGCCCAGCAGGTTGGGATCAGTATCGCTGCTGCTCTTTCCCATGACCCTGGGAGCAGAGAGCAAGGAGCAGAGCCCTTGGCAGACAGTGCAAGAGATCATCCTTCACCTGGGATTCCAATGTCAGAGTGCACGGAGACCCTGGGAAGGCCACAAGGCACTTTGACCATTTTGTCTCTGGAAGCGAAAACAGTCATTGGCCTGCAAAAGTGACTAACAGTGAGTGAGGATTTTAACAGGTGCAGGCTCCACTCTGATCTAATGTCTGTTGCTAAACCAGGCCGTCCCGTTGTTCATCGTCTCTCTGGTGCACATTGTGACAGGACATTTTGCTCTGCCCAGGAGAGGAGAAGTTGAGTTTCTCTCTGGTGCGGGGCTGATCATGTTCTTCCTGGTTTGTGCAAACTCCAGCAGACGTGCCGGCTGCCTTGGCCGGAACAAGTGTGTGTCCAGCAAGGCCTTAATGCTCTGATCCCTCCCAGGGACAACTCCATGTCCCAGCCAGGTGATGTGTTCTGTCTCCCTCAGCAATTCCCTGGATGAAAGAATGACCTGACTGTGTCCTCTCAGCATCCCCAGCAGGTCCCTGCCCTGGGGATTTCAGGAAATATTGGATCGTCACATGTGAGCTCTAGTCGTTGGAAGTGTGTCTGTGCACCAGATCAGCATCTCAGTGGGCCCCAATAGGAACTGTTTTTTTCAATTGATTCGGAATTTGTCTTTCCAGACACCGTCATTTTCTGTGAACTTTCTCATAGGTGAAGACTTTGCACCTGATACTGTCCCTCCCCCACACCCCTCCGTTTGTGATCAGTTTCCCCAGGGCCAACTAGATTTACTCTGCATTTCTCACCAATCTGAGATACTCCAGCAATGGTTCTGCTGTGGGTGTCTCTTTCCCCATAGGCTCTGTGCAGAGTCCTAAAATGCAGCCCAGGAGAGCACCGCTGGGGATTACCTCCCTTCCTAGGCCAAGGACCCTGGGAGCACTGGCCAGATGGAATGGCAGCGATCGGAGCTGGAAGAGCAGCCATCCATATGGAGGATGCTCACAGGGAGACAGACATACAGCAGGACTGATGAGATGCCGTCTGTCTGTCTGACTGAGGGAGGAGCCCACTGCTGTTCCTGGTGCATTTCAGATAAAAATCTCTCTCAGCTGAGTCCTTGAGCACCCAGGGAGAGAGAGATCCACATCTGCCTTCACTGTCAGCAACGGGCTGATGCCGGCAGAGGATCCCCAGGGCCCCTTTCCTGATCTTTTAGGTGTGGCTGGGAATCCCATTCCTGTCACGTGACACCTTCCAGGAGCACAGGGAGGGACACAGAGCTCCAGTACGGCTCCAGCTGTCACAGGCATCACAAGTGCTCTGCCTGAAACCGTCAGTCTCGTGCCTTGGGGTTTTAATTAATTGTGTTTTATTTTATAGCTGCTTGTGGCAGCCCCTTCTCCTTCCTCCCCTGAAAAGGCAAGAGGCTTCCCCTTGTCTGAGCTTTTAATTTGTTGACGGAGGGGACTGGGCCCAAAGGCCTCTTACAGCACCCTGTGGTGTCAGCAGCGCCTGTGCTGAGCCTGGGGCTCCCCACCCACACGACATGAGGGGAGGCAGCTGGGCTCTGCACCACGCAGAAGGGGAAGCAGAGCTGGAGCCAAAAGGCAGACAGACCCTGGGGCAGACTGGGACGCAGGTGACCAAATGCTAGCCAGAACTTTTACATTAAACCTGAGAGTTTTCCACGGGAGAGCTCTGCAGCAGGGCCGTTCTGCTAACACTGCCTGAAGGGGAGGAGGCAGAAAGTAACTGAAGGGCTTTGCACAGGCAGGACAGGACACCCCCATCAGCCAGTGACTGGGAGGTCTGGTTTATCGGCCGAAGACATGAGCAGGCTGAAGACCCATCGTACCAGATCTGTGGACCTTAGCCTGATGAAGAAATCCGGGATACAATGAACAGGAATGTTGGGCTGTATTGACAGGATTATAGATGCTGCAAAACTGAGGGTAGAAAAACCAGACTGGTTTGTCCTGTAAAATCCTGACGAATTAAGTGTGTGTGTTTTGAAAAACTACGTTAAAATGAAAAATCCACTCGAAAATGGAAATGCAAAAACAACGTTGAAATAATGACACTCTCCACCCTGCCCTGTTCTATGGAGCCATTACATTAGATATGGGTCTGCCATAAAAATGAGAAGCTGTGCTGACATGTGTTTATGGAGAGATGGCCATTTGTTCATTCAATAGTTTATAAAGGAAGATTGTTCCAAATTTAGATCCTATTTTAACACTCCTCTAAATGTAGCTTGTAAAATTGCCAGATTGACTGCAAGGAAAAAGGGCAAATATTTCTGCAACGTTTGTATAAAACTCAGCCTGATGTTTGTGAGATACAGGCCTTAGAAATTATCCTGGTCTGGAATTTGGACTTAATTGGTTTATCTTTGCTTCAAGATGGCTTGGCCAAGAAACTCCAAATTTGTTTGTTCTCCTGGTTAGAAGTGATTTCTGGGGAGAGGGACAGAAGGATGAGAAATATAAAATACATTAATATTATTTTGTTAGTTTTATAATATACCGAGCTCCACACAAAGCTGGGCAGGGAAGCAGTTGACTATCTACACACTTCTATGGCCTCACACGCATTCATGTATTTATCCCTGCAACACCCGTTTGAGATGGGGAAGGACCATTATTGCCTTTTCACTGATGGGGGAACTGAGGCACAGAGAGACCAAGGGTGGAATCCACAGTGCAGCTTAGGCTCCTGACTTCTATGAAGGCTCCTAATTTCCATTGATTTCAAATAGAAGTCAGGAGGCTCAGTTGCTTCTTCACTCACCATCTTGCTTTGCTGCTTGGAGCAGAGCTCAGATTACCCAAGTCACTCCAATGGCTTGTCTGACATTTCTCAAGCTGCTTTTAGTGTTTCTTCTTAACAAACATGGAGGTTTTGTCTAAGCAGTGGAAGTTATTGCCTAATAAGTGTCTGGAAAATGCTTTCTGTCTAAGCACCCTTTAAACATTTCACTCATGTTTCACTACATGTCAGTGTTAGACCTAACCAGTCACTTTCCTCTCTCACAGCTGCTGCCATCCCAAAGGAGAAAAGACTGAACCAGGTTCTTCTGTTGAAAAGGCCCTGCAGGGTGGCTAAGTTGGCAAGTGGTCTGTAAACAATAGACACGAGTGGTGCTAGCGCAGGTCTAAACATACCTGGTATGAGAGTGTCGCTCCGGCAGTCGTACAGCATCCCCAGTCGCAGAGGGCGGCCCAGGGCTGGCATCTCAATTGGACCTCCAGTGTAAGCCATGATGGTAGCTGAGAGACTGATCCAGCCCTAAAACACACCAGCAGCACGGTTACACACACAATGTGATCTCCTTCTACCTGTGTTGTCCCTGTGTGGAATTCATCCCCCATGCTTTGAGCAGGGGGTTGGACTAGATGATCTCATGAGGTCACTTCCAATCCTAATCTTCTATGATTCTATGATTTTTGGACGGTTACAAATGGATATCATCAAGGGAAAGAGAAGGTCTATCCGCATGAAAGCAAATCCAGGGAGAATTCTGGGCTCTTTATGGGACATACGTTTTTGGTTGCAGGAGATGCCCATTCTAAGTGGCTTGAAATATTCCATATGAATTCAGCTAGTTCAGGGCAGGTGGCTGAATAATTAGACTATTGTTTACAAGGTTCCTGACCAGACTGTGGCAGGGGAACTCAATTCACATCTAAAGATTTCAACAGTTTATCAAAAGAAATGCTATCACACATGTCACATGATCTCCATAGCATCCTGCCAAAAATGGGTTGGTGGAAAGGTTTACCCAGACATTCAAATGAGTGATTTGCACTGTGCCTTCAGATAAAGGTAGCTTCCAGTGCAAGACTGAATTTTCTTTTTGCTTTTAGGAATGCAGAACCTGCTTGTACAAATGAGACACCAGTGATGTTGTTTATGGGATATAATTTAAGGTCTTCTCTGGAATGGACCTTGAGAAGTCTTCTAGTCCAGTTTCCCGCACTCATGGCAGAACTAAGTATTATCTAGACCATCCCTGACAGGTGTTTGTCTCACCTGCTCTTAAAAACCTCCAATGACAGATTCCACAATCTTCCTAGGCAATTTATTCCAGAAATTAACAACCTGGACAGTTAACAACTTTTTCCCTAATGTTCAACCTAAAACAAACTTGCTGCAATTTAAGTCCATTGCTTCTTCTCCTATCCTCAGAGGCTAATGACAACAACTTTTCTCCCTCCTCCTTGTAACAGCCTTTTATGTACTTGGAAACTGTTATCATGTCCATCCTCAGTCTTCTGTTCTCCAGACTAAACAAACCCAGTTTTTTCAGTCTTTCTTGATAGGTCATGTTTTCTAGACGAGTAATCATTTTTGTGGCCCTTCTCTGGACTTTCTTCAGTTTGTCCAAATCTTTCCTGAAATGTGGTGCCCAGAACTAGATTTCATACTCCAGTTGAGGCCTAATCAGCATGGAGTAGAGCAGAAGAATTAATTCTTGTGTCTTGTGTATAGCACACGTGCTAATACATCCCAGAAGGATGTTTGGATTTTTTTGCAACAGCATTAACACTGTTGACTCATATTTAGCTTGTGATCCACTATGACGCCAAGATCCCATTCTGCAGTACTCCTTCCTAGACAATAATTTCCTATTTGGTATGAGTGCAGTTAATTGTTCCTTCTTAAGTGGAGTACTTTGCATTTGTCCTTATTGAATTTCATCTTATTTACTTCAGACCATTTCTCCAGTTTGTCCAGATCATTTTGAATTTTAATCCTAGCCTTCAAAGCACTTGCAACCCTCCCAGCTTGGTATCGTCTGCAGACTTAATAAGTGTACTCTGTATGCCACTATCTAAATCACTGTTGAAGATATTGAACAGAACTAGACCAGAACTGATCCCTGCAGGACCCCACTCAATATGCCCTTCAACCTTGACTGTGAACCACTGATAACTATTTTCTCCTCACGCTTCCATTGCTTGTAGTGGTCAGGGCGTCTCCAGCCACTCCAGTTTCCCCGAGGAGGGGGTAGGGACCCGGGCCCACCCACTCCTCTGGGTCCCAGCCCAGGGGCCCTGTGAGAAGCAGCTATGTGCTGCTGGCACCCTGCTCCCAGCTGCAAACTCTCTTCCCCTGGGCTAATTTTCCCCCTCCTTCTGGCTTCTTGAGCCTGGTACCTTCTTCCAGCCTGCTCTTCCACAGAATCTCTGAACTCCAGTTTTGTTCCTCCTCACAATCAGTACTCATATACACCACACAGCACAGCACTCCTGCTCCTCCCAGCTCGTGCCCTGAGTGTTTGGGGCGGAGCCCTTTTATGGAGCACCTGGCTGATCACTAATTAGCCCCAGCTGCTCCTGATTGCCCCCTAACGACTCTCAGCTAAACTGCAGGGAACAGAGCCCGGAGCATTCTGAGGCTTCCATCTCTCCCTTCAATCGCTTTCCTGCTGTTGGGGAGTTGCTGCTGCCCCTCCTTTTTTCTCTTGGGGCCCTGCTTGTTTGCCCCCCAGCTGGCTGTGGGGGCCTGCTGCTTCTGCTCCTGCTGCTGCTGCCGTGAGCACCCTTCCCCTGCTGTGGTTGCCCCTTTGGCCCCAGCCTTTGGGGCACCCTCTCCCATTCCCTGTTCTTGCCCCCTACTGCTTCTTCTGCAGCTCTCCCTACCCTGTAGCTTCTCCCCTGCTTTGGTTGTTTGTTTGCCCTGCCCTTGGTTTGTTTGTTTCTTTGGATTGCCCTGCCCCTGCCCTTGGTTTGTTTGTTTCTTTGGTGGTTTGTTTCTTCCCTGATCCTGCCCCTGGCTTGCTCCTTGCCCCACCCGGGCTCAGTGGGCTTGCCTCTGGGCCTTTCCAGCCCTGCTTTGGCCCTGTTCCCCTCTCTTTTCTGCTGCAATTTCCCCCTCTGCCCTGGCCCAATACCCCCGCCCTGTGGTGCTCATGGCCCCCTTTACCTGACCTCCCCGCCCTGTTTTTGTTACCCCCTCCTCCCCACACTGCACCCCCCTCTGAGTTGAAATAGCCCCTGTTCCCAGTGCAGCCGGAGGAGCCGGTGCTTCCATCTGGGCTGGTGAGTGAGTTTTTTGTGCCCCTGCCTGGACTGCCCCCCCTGTTCTTCTTATTTGCCCTGGTGCCCTCCTCCCCTGCTGTCGGCCTAGCGGGGAGGAGCGATCCACCCTTCCCCTCCCCCACCCCCCTCTTCTCCCCTTTCCCCTCCCCTACCCCATCTCCCTTCCCCCCCTCGCCCCTCCAATCTCACTCCCGTACCCCTCCCCCTCTAATCTCCCTCCCTCTTGCCTCCTATGCTGCCCCCCCTTCACTCCCACCCTCCCTGTTGCGTTCCTACCTTCCCCCAGGATGGCGTGTGTGTCTGGGGCCGGGACCCCCTCCCTGGACGCTCCTGCCCCTTGCCCCGACCCTCCCCCCCTCCCGCCCAAGGCGTCTAACCCCGCCACCTCTACTGGACCACCGGCCGTTAGGCCCAAGGCTCTGGCGGTGGACGCCTCGGGAGGGGACTCTAGGGACTCTGCCGCTGCTCCAGCTCCCGCCCCCCCTGAAACTCAGGGGGGTGCGCCCTCGGCCGGGAAGAAGGGCCAGGGGAAGAAAAAGGGCAAAGGCCCCGCCCGGGCGGCACCCCCGCCCGCGGTGGGGCCTGCCACCGCTCCCTCCCCCGCTGTCCCTTCCCCCGCTGTTCCCTCCACCAGCTCTGGGGGCGGCATCGCTCCCAGAGCGTACGCCCAGGTCGCTGCAGGTCCTCCGGCCGCCGCCTCCAGCACCATCCCTGGTGGCCGGGGCCCCTTCCCCACCCTCACCAGGAGGCATGGGGTCCGCTGCCTCCTGGTGCCTGCCTCGCCCCACGTGGAAACCTACGTGCGGGCGTTGGCGCGGGTGGTGGGGCCCACGGCCGTGGTGGCGGCCTCCAAGATGTACGGGAAGGTGGTCTTCTTCCTGGCATCGGAGGCCGCCGCCCAGGAGGCGGTGGTGACGGGCCTGGCGGTGGGGGGCGTCCACGTCCCTGTGGAGCCCCTGGAAGACCTGGGCGTACGGGTGGTCCTCACCTCCGTCCCGCCCTTCCTCCCCAATGCCGCCCTTCTGCCTTTCCTCTCTGCCCTGGGGAAGCCCATCTCCACCATCTGTCCACTCCCCCTCGGCTGCAAGGACCCCGCCCTCCGCCACGTCCTCTCCTTCCGCCGGCGGGTGCAGCTCCAGCTGTCGCCGGCGGCGGCGGCGCGTGGCGGAGAGGCGCTCGAGGGGTCGTTTCTGGTGCCCCATCAAGGGGCCCAGTACCGGGTCCATTATAGTGCAGGTGAGACCCGGTGCTTCCTCTGCCGGGCGACGGGGCACGTCCGAAGGGACTGCCCCCTGGCCCGGCAAAGCGGGGAGCCCGGGACCCCCGGGACCCAGGGGGGTGCCGGCCAGGCCAGCGGCGGTGCCCCCCTCAGCCGTGCGGACCCTGTGGCTGCCCCTCCTCCATCACCTGCCACCTCCGCTCAGGCCCCGGGGGTGCCTTCCCCGGTGTGCCCGGACGAGCGAGCGGGCCCCGCTGACGCCCGGAGCTGTCTGGCGGGGCCTGCGGGGGAGAGGGAGCCAGGGCCGCCTTTGATGGACACTGGAGTGGGCACGCCCCAGGGAGAGGCCCTTCCTTCCCTTGTTACCCCGCCTCCGTTTTCCCGTACCCCGTCCCTTGCGCTCTTGCCCCCTGGCCCTGCCCCCACCTCCCAGCCCTCCACCTCGGAGGGCTGGGAGCTCGTGCGGGGTAAGCGCGGCAAGCGCAAGGCCGGGACCCGGTGCCCCCTCGTCATCGAGGAGGGTGAGCGCCCCTGCAAATCCCGTAAGGGGGCTGCTGGACCCGGGCCTTCCGCCGCGCCCCCTGCCGGGGCCCGGTGGGTGGCACCGGCTGAGGAGACTGCAGCGGCAGCTGTGGGTGGTACCAACTCCCTCCTAGTGTCCCTTCTAGAGGAGTCCCCGGCCGGATGCCCCTCTGCCCCCATGCCCCTCGCACCCTCTGTGGGTGCTGGGGCTGTTTCCTCCTCGGTCCCCGCCGAGGGAGACCTCGTGGTGGCGGGGGGAGATTTCTCCTCCCTTATGGAGGAGATAGACGCTTTGGGCCTCACCCCGGCGTGTCCAGGGATGGACGAACCCTCCCGTTCAGAGGGTTTGGCTGAAGACGGCCCTCAGCCGCCCTCCCTTTTTCCTTCACTCCTTTCCCCAGTTGATGATCCCGCTCCTGTACCCCAGACTGTCCCGGACCCTTCCCCCACCCCGGTAGACAGTTCCACTTCTGCTCTGGCCCCTGCAGCCCTCGGGGCGATGGCTGGGGCCGATCGGTCCGGCCCCGGGAAGTTGACCTCCCCACCTTCCATCGTGGGATGGCCGCCTGCGAACCCGGTCCTCCCTCCCCAGGAGTATGGAACCCCGGCTGGTGCGACTCCTATGCCCGGCCCTGAGGCCGTCTCCCCTGCCTCGCCTGATCCTTCGGCTCCCGGCCCCACTCCAGAGACGCCACGCCCCGCTGGCTTCAATGCCGCGGACTCTGTCCCTGACCCTGTTTCTCCTCCTGTCCCTTCCAACGACCCTCCCCCTGTCTCATCTCCTCCCCTTCTCCTTAATCCTGTCCCTCCTTTACCTTTCGCCCCCGAATCCTCCCTCCCTCCCCCTGCTACCTGTGCCCCTGCCGCCCCTGGAGTCGTCTCCTTTCCTTTGGAGAGCTCCCAGGAGGCGGCTTTTCTTTTTACCACTCCCAGCCCTATAGGGGCTGCTGTCTTCCCTCCGCCGCTGCCCCCGTCCTCTGCCCATTCCGGCTGCGGGGCCGCTACAAGGGCCAGGCCGGAGGACGAGCCCCCCGAGGCGCTGCGCGAGGAGCTGCACACCTTCCTCCGGGACTCCCGTGGTGCCCGGAACCGGGTGCAGCTCGCGCTGCAGCGCTGGGGGGACTTCCACCGCGTCCTCCGGGCCGTGAGGGCCACTTTGAAGGAGGGGAAAGGGACCGGGCGGCAGGACGCCGCGGCCTATCAGCGGGCCCGCAGCTTCCGTGATGCCCTGATGGCCTTCGGAAGGAGTCACGGACTGCTGCGGAGCCCAGCGAGAACCGCTGGCTTTCCTGGCCGCGAGGATCCCCCCCAGCCGTCCTCATGATGCCTGTCGTCTTCGCCACCTTGAACACCAGGGGCTGCAGGACGGGTCTCCGCAGGACGCAGGTGCTCTCCTTCCTTCGGGAGGGGGGGTACTCCGTGGCGTTCCTGCAGGAGACCCACACGGACCCAGCCGCCGAGGCCAGCTGGCGGCTGGAGTGGGGAGACGGGGTGCACCTGAGTCATCTCTCCACCCGCGCGGGTGGAGTGGCCACCCTGTTCTCCCCCACCCTGCAGCCCGAGGTGCTGGGGATCACCGAGGTTGTGCCGGGCCGCCTGCTGCACCTCCGGGTCCGCATGGAGGGGCTGACGTTGAATCTCGTCAACGTCTATGCCCCGAATGCGGGCCCGGAGCGGGTGCGGTTCTTTCAGCAGGCGGCCGCCTTCCTCGGTGCACTGGATCCTCGCGAGTGCCTGGTCCTGGGCGGGGACTTTAACACCACCCTCGAGGAGCGGGACCGCACGGGGACCGAGCAGTGCCAGGCCGCCGCCGACGTCCTCCGGGAGATCGTGGACAGCCACTCCCTGGTAGACGTCTGGCGGGACCACCACCCGGACGACACCGTCACCTTCACCTTTGTCCGGGTGGGGGAAGAACGGTCGAGCCACTCCCGGTTGGACAGCATCTATCTTTCCCGACCTCATCTCTCGCGGGCCCACTCCTCCAGCGTACGGCCGGCCCCGTTCTCGGATCACCACCTGGTGACCGTGACGGCCTCTCTGGCGGCAGAGAGGCCGGGGCCGGCCTACTGGCATTTTAACAACAGCCTGCTGGAGGACGTGGGCTTCGTGGCATCCTTCCGGGAGTTCTGGCTGGCCTGGCGGGGGCAGAGGCGCGCCTTTCCCTCGGCGCGGCGCTGGTGGGACATGGGGAAGGTGCGCGCCCGGCTCTTCTGCCGCGACTACACTCGGGGGGCCAGCCGGCGGAGGGATGTGGGGATAGAGCAGTTGGAGCGGGAGGTCTTAGCGCTGGAGAGGCGTCTGGCCGCCAGCCCTGAGGATCCATCCCTCTGCGGAGCGTGCCGGGAGAAGCGGGAGGAGCTCCGGGCCCTCGAAGACCTTCGGGCTCGGGGTGCCTTCGTTCGATCCCGCATCCGTCTCCTTCGGGAGATGGATCGCGGCTCCCGCTTCTTCTACGCCCTGGAGAAACGACAGGGGGCCCGGAAGCACGTCACCTGCCTTCTGGCAGGCGACGGCGCCCCCCTGACGGATCCGGTGGAGATGCGTGGAAGGGCCCGGGCCTTCTACGCCGACCTCTTCTCCCCGGATCCGACCGACGCCGCCGCCCGCAGGATGCTCTGGAACGAACTTCCCACGGTCGGCACGGGCGACCGGGACCGGCTGGAGCTACCTCTCACTCTGGCCGAGTTCTCGGAAGCCCTCCGCCTCATGCCCACCAACAAATCTCCGGGCATGGACGGGCTGACCGTGGAGTTCTACCGCGTGTTTTGGGACGTCCTCGGCCCGGACCTCTCCATCGTCTGGGCCGAGTCCGAGGCCGGCGGAGAGCTCCCCCTGTCGTGCAGGCGGGCCGTGCTCGCCCTGCTGCCCAAGAAGGGGGACCTCCGCGACCTCCGGAACTGGCGTCCCATCTCGCTCCTCTGCACGGACTACAAAATCGTGGCCAAGGCCATCTCCCTGAGGCTGGGGTCCGTGCTGCAGGACGTGGTCCATCCCGACCAGACCTACACCGTCCCGGGCCGCACCATCTTCGACAATCTGTATTTGGTCCGGGATCTCCTAGAGCTCGGGTGTAGGGATGGTCTGTCGTTCGCCCTCCTGTCTTTGGATCAGGAGAAGGCGTTCGACAGGATGGACCACGGGTATCTCCTGGGCACCCTGCGGGCGTTCGGCTTCGGGCCCCGCTTTGTGGGTTTTCTCCGGGTGTTGTACGCCTCCGCGGAGTGCCTGGTCAAGCTCAACTGGACCCTGACCGAACCGGTCAGCCGGGCGTGGAGTGCGCCAAGGCTGTCCGCTGTCGGGCCAGCTGTACGCCCTGGCCATTGAGCCCTTCCTCTGTCTCCTCCGTCGGCGGATGACGGGTTTGGTGCTCCGTGAGCCAGCGCTGAGGCTGGTCTTGTCAGCGTACGCCGACGACGTGCTCCTCGTGGTCCAGGACCCGGGCGACCTGGTGCGGTTGGAGGCCTGCCTGGCCGTCTACTCGGCAGCCTCCTCCGCCCGGGTCAACTGGGCCAAGAGCTCTGGCCTGATGGTAGGGGCCGGGTGGCGGGGTCAAGCCGTCCTGGGAGCGCGGGTCCGCTGCTCTATCTGGGCGTTTACCTTTCTGCCACCCATCCCTCCCCGGCAGAAAACTGGCAAGATTTGACGGACAGGGTGGTGCGGCGGCTCCGGGGCTGGACGGGACTGCTCCGGTGCCTCTCCCTTCGGGGGAGGGCGCTGGTTCTTAACCAGCTGGTCCTGTCCATGCTCTGGTACCGCCTCAACACCCTGGTCCCGACCCCGAGTTTCCTGGCCTACCTCCAGAAGCTCGTTCTGGAGTTCTTTTGGCCAGGACTGCACTGGGTCTCTGCAGGGATTCTGAGTCTTCCCCTGGAGGAAGGGGGGCAGGGCCTGTGCTGCATCCGCAGCCAGGTCCACACCTTCCGCCTCCAGGCCCTGCAGAGACTCCTTTATGGTGCAGGTAGTCTGGCGTGGAGCCACTTGGCGCACGCCTTCCTCCGCCGCCTCCGAGGGCTCCGATACGACCGGCAGCTCTTTTTCTCCACCCGAGGGGTCTTCCGCGAGACCTCTCCGAGCTGCCGGTCTTCTACCAGGACCTCCTCCGGACCTGGAGGCTGGTCTCTGCCTCCAGGCCCCCTTTGGTCCCCGAGGGGGAGGATCTCCTCGCGGAGCCCCTGCTACACAACCCACAACTCGGTGTGCAGGTGGCGGAGACCCCCTCGGTGCGACGGAGGCTGGTCCTGGCGGGAGTCACCAAAATCGGAGACCTCCTGGACTACGCCCGGGGGGACTGGGTGGATCCCCACGCGCTGGCTCGGCGCATGGGGCTCTCCACCCTTCGTACCCCCCGGCGCGTACTCCAGGAGGTGAGGGCAGCCTTGCCCCCCGCTGCTCACGCCTATCTCGTGCGGGTCCTGGGAGAGGGCACTCCCCGCCCACCCCTCAGCCCCGGCCCTCCGGCACTCTTCATCGGGCCCCGGCCCCGCGAGCCTGTTCGGCCCCTTCCTCCCTACGCACCGAGCCGGCTGCATGATTTGCAGCCGGTGCCCTTTCGAACCGCGCCGAGAGACCACCTTTACACGCTCGTGCTCCACACTCTTCACTTCCCCGCCCTCGCGTCCCGCCCCGACACCAAATGGCGGGACCTGCTGCCACCTTTAGAGGGTGGGGCCCCCCGGTGGGCCAGCCTATATTCCATCTTGACCCCACGGCCCACCGGGGACATCAGTTGGCGGCTCCTGCACGGAGCCGTGAGCACGGGCGTGTTCTTGGCGCGGTTCACCCCCCGCCCCGACACCTGCCCCTTTTGCGGCATGAGGGAGACCCTGGCGCACGTGTACCTGGAGTGCGCCAGGCTGCAGCCCCTCTTCCAGCTCCTCCAGAACCTCCTGCTGAGGTTCTGGCTGCACTTTTCCCCACACTTGTTTATTTATGCACACCCCGTCCGTGGCCCCACAAAGTCGCGGGACCTCCTCGTCAACCTCCTCCTGGCCCTGGCGAAAGTCGTCATCTTCAATACCAGAGAGGGGAGGTTGGCTGGGGAGGCGTCCTGCGACTGTGGGGCCTATTTCCGTTCCCTTCTACGTTCACGTCTCCGGGCAGAGTTCTTCTGGGCAGCGTCCACCGGCTCCACGGATACCTTCCGGGAGCGGTGGGCGCTGTCTGGGGTTCTCTGCTCGGTGTCCCCCTCCGGTTCCCTTCTTTTATACCTTTGACCCTCACGCCCTTCCTGTTTTTACATTTGTTGTCCCCCGTACTTAGTTGCTCTCTAGGTCCGGTGGCTCCTCCCCTTGGGCTGGGGGAGGGGCCTTGAGCGGTGGGCGGGCTTACGCCCGCCCACCCACCCTAGTTTGCAAATAGGATCACTTTTCTAGAGCCTTCTGCCTTCACTATATCACACCATTTATAATATTATTGATATCAATATTGCAAAATTGCAATAATTCATACAAGATATGCCATGTCAGTTACTATTGTAAAGGTTATAATTTGTTAAGTACGATAATATTGTTTCTGTATGTATCAGCTTTGTATTGTAAGTTATGGATATGTGTGATGTATCTGTATCCAAAAACTTGTGCTGTGCTACAGAGTAACACCCCCAACAGATTAGCCTCAGTACTGTCCAGCCTCATCAAGGGCCAATCAAGGGCCATCAGCTATACATTGAGCTCAGGAACAGAAGCCAATTGCCTATGAGTCATCAGGACATGTAGGGACAGGCCTGTGGACAGGAACTCCGAGATCTTTTCCCTGCCCATGTGCTAGGAGCTGCTGTTTGAAACATAGCAGGTAGAAGCCAAATGGCTGAAACTATAAAATGCAGCTTCACCATCTCCATTTTGTCTTCATTCCTGCTTCCTACCTCTGGATCAACTATTCTACATCTGAAGCTGTGAAACAAAGGACTGAGACCCATTCAGGTACTGGATGTACTCCAGAGGAACTGTACAAGCTTGCAAACTCCAATACCGCTAAGAATCTGGAATATATGGACTTTGAAGTAATTTGTATATGTCTGATTGCTTTGATCATTTAACATCCCTCCTCTTATTTGTTTCTTTTCATTTGTAATAAACCTTTAGATTTAGTTACTAAAGGATTGGCTGATAGCGTGATATTTTGGGTAAGATCCTAACTAATATTGATCTGGTAATGTGGCTGGCCCTTTGGGGATCAGGAGAACATTTTGGTAAAGGGAATAGAGTTTTAAATAACTTATCTTTTAATGAACCTAGTTGCTGATTGGGAGCCAGAGACTGAAATCCAATAAAAGGAGCTGTGTATTTCTTTTTCAGGGCTTCTTGATAACCAGTGTGGGGAATCAGGAGCGTTGTTTGTTACTGGTTGGTGAATCTAACTTCAGTGCTAACCACCAGTTTTGGTAGAATTGACTCCCCCTATTGCAGCCTGCCGTGACCTTGGCATTTTCAGGTGGCCTACCCTAGGCACAAACAGGTTACAGAAAAGAAAGTTATTAGGTTGGTTTGACATGATTTGTTCTTGATAAATCCATGCTTACTGTTACTTATCTTATTCTTTTCTAAGTGTTTGCAAATTGATTGCTTGATTATTTGCTCCATTATCTTTTGGGGTACTGAAGTTAAGCTGACTGGTTTGTAATTCCTCAGGTTGTCCTTATTTCCCATTTTATAGATTGGCACTATATTTCCCTTTTCCAGTCATCTGGAATCTCTCTTGTTTTCCATGATTTTTGGAAGATAATCATAATAGTTCAGATATCTCCTCAGTCAGCTCCTTGAGTATTCTAGGATGTATGTCAGACTCTCACAATTGGAAGACATCTAACTTGTCTAAGTAATTTGTTCTTTCCCTATTTTAGCCTATGATCATACTTCAATTGCACTGACATTCACTATGTTATGTGGGTGCAGGGACAAAGAATGTCAGCGCTGGGCCACATTCCTGGGGGGCTGGGAGTTGGGCCCAGGATTTGGACACGAATTGTCCTCTGCAGGACCCCTAACTTGGGCTAAAAAAGCCATGCACTACACAAGCAATAATCATGTGTAAACCACAGCAACTTTCAAGTCTTGAAGTTAGGGACAGAGGGAGCACATCAGGGCAACTTTCTAGCAGTGTCTGGAGCAGGGCAGACCTACCCAATAGGTACCATGGTAATGAGGGCGTAATATGAGTAGGCTATGTTCTCCCTTTCATTCCTCCCCCCACCGCCTGGACAAAGAATGTAGTAAGAAGAGTGTTATCTCTTCTTTCCCAGATCTCTGGTTCTTCCCTTTTTCCTAATTTGTTAGATTCATAGCAAAAATGCATATGCCACGCAAGTTAAGTGGTAAATAACAAACAGGGGCGGGTATGGTTATATGCCTCCCCTAGCCATTAATATTCATTTTGTAACCATTTATATCACCAAATAGGGATTTTATGGGGTGTTGTAGACGTGTGTGTGTTTACATATTATTTTAGATAAAAAGTTGTAAAGTAGTGAATTCGGAGCTCATTTTGTTGGTCATGAGATAAGGAAACTAGTGGACTAAAAGCTGTAACTGAATAAACACTCCTTACCACTCCACCCATCTCAGTCTCTCTTCAGTTGACCCTGCAACATGTTAGATATCCTATTGCTACTAATCTTTTGTGAAAACTGAAACAAACAAGTCCTTCAACACTTCTGTCATTTCTACATATTCTGTTATTGTTTTTCCTCCCTCACTGAATAATGGACCTACCCTGTCCTTGGTCTTCCTCCTGCTTCTAATGTATTTGTAGCATGTTTTCTTGTTACCCTTTATGTCTCTAGCTAGGTTAACCTTATTTTTGTGCCCTGGACTTTCTAATTTTCTCCTTATATTCTTGTGGTGTTTGTTTATATTCATTCTTTGTAATTTGACCTAGTTTCCACTTTTTGTGGGACTCTTTTTTGAGTTTCAGATCATTGATGATCTCCTGGTTAAGCCAGGGTGGTCTCTTGTCATACTTCCTATCTTCCCTACGCAATGGGATCGTTTGCTCTTGTGCCCTTAATAATGTTTCTTTGAAAAACTGCCATCTCTCTGGAACGGATTTTCCCCTTAGACTTTCTTCCCATGGGATCTTAACTACCAACTCCCTGAGTTTGCTAAAGTCTGCCTTCTTGAAATCCATTATCTGTATTGTGCTCTTTTCCCTCCTACCATTCCTTAGAAATATGAACTTTACCATTTCATGATCACTTTCACCCAAACTGCCTTCCACTTTCAAATTCTCAACCAGTTTTTCACGTGATACAGGGTGAGCAAATTGCCATAGTCACACCCAGCTGTGCAATGTCACATGTGAGAAAAACTCTCAGCAAGAGACAACAAAGATAATTCATAGGACTCTACAGTGTTTGCATCACAGACTGGTCCCTCTGCCTTATCAGGCTGAAGTGGCACCAGTTATGTCCTGGAGAAAATACGTAAACCAGCTTTTCAGCACAAGTTCCACAGGATGTTCTACACCAGTGACACTTTTTGAAAATACCAGCTCTGCAATACAGCCACAGACAATGACTGGTGACAGCTCCAATGAACCTGTCCCTGTTTCTACTACAAGTAACATGAACACTGCAGAGCAAGGAGATATTGCTGATACAGTGACACCAGAAAATGCAGACTCTAGACTAGATACTGCTGTGATGCCTTTGAGATGCTTTCCAGAAAGAAGTTGGAAACTGCTTCTTGGGCTGAATTTGTAGCATGTTGAATGTTTAATTACAGTAGTTTTGATGGCAATACATTTGTGCTTTTGTAATGTCCCTTTATGCTAGAGGAAGATGAGTATGTAGTATATAGGAATTGGTTAATATCCCTTGTGACAAAGTCAGGCCTGACTGTTCTGGAAGAGTAGCTGAAGGCAGTATTGCAGACTTAGAATGGTTAAAGTCTTTTTCCAATGACCTGAAGGTTACCTCAAATTAATTATGGACATCTGAGTCGAATGAAGGGCAGCCTGTGACTTTTAAACACCTCTTGCGGTGAGAGAGAAAAGGAAGGAGGGATGAGAAGCAAGCTGCTGCATGAAGGGGAAAAGGCTTCTCTTTGGTAAAGAGATTTTTTTCCTTGGACAGGAAATCTTGTCTCTATTGCTGTTTGTGGAGGGGGCCGTTCTTATGTTATTTTCATCTAGTGATGCTCACTGTGTTCTGTGTTTAGAAACCAGCCAGAACAGCAGTGTGCATAGGTTGCTAGACCTTGCAAATTGTGTATATTTAGTAAGCACAGGTATTTAGAATCCACCGTGCTGTGCTGTTACTTCACATTATGTTTGTTGTACAAAGGGCATAAGATTCACTGTATGATTGAAAATGATTTAGTTTATCTCGAGCCTCAATTAAAAAAGAAAAAGAAACAGGCCCAGGACATGCTGCTGTTAGAATCATAGAATCATAGAATATTAGAGTTGGAAGGGACCTCAGGAGGTATCTAGTCCAATCCCCTGCTCAAAGCAGGACTAACCTCAGCTATATCATCCCAGCCAGGGCTTTGTCAAGCCTCACCTTAAAAACCTCTAAGGATGGAGATTCCACCACCTCCCTAGGTAACCCATTCCAGTGCTTCACCACCCTCCTAGTGAAAAACTTTTTCCTAATGTCCAACCTAGACCTCCCACACTGCAATGTGAGACCATTGCTCCTTGTTCTGTCATCTGCCACCACCGAGAACAGCCTAGCCCCATCCTCCCTGGAACCCCCTTTCAGGTAGTTAAAGGCTGCTGTCAAATCCCCCCTCACTCTTCTCTTTTGCAGACTAAACAAGCCCAGTTCCCTCAGCCTCTCTTCATAAGTCCTATGCTACAGCCCCCTAATCATTTTTGTTGCCCTCCGCTGGACTCTCTCCAACTTGTCCACATCCTTTCTGTAGTGGGGGGCCCAAAACTGGACACAATATTCTAAATGCGGCCTCACCAATGCCGAATAGAGGGGAATAATCACTTCCTGTGACCTGCTGGCAATGCCCCTCCTAATGCAGCCCAATATGCCATTAGCCTTCTTGACAACCAGGGCACACTGCTGACTCATATCCAGCTTTTTATCCACCGTTACCCCCAGGTCCTTTTCTGCAGAGCTGCTGCCCAGCTCGTCGGTCCTCAGTCTATAGCTGTGCATGGGATTCTTCCTTCCTAAGTGGAGGACTCTGCACTTGTCCTTGTTGAACCTCATTAGATTTCTTTTGGCCCAATCCTCCAGTTTGTTTAGGTCACTCTGTATCCTATCCCTACCCTCCAGGGTATCTACCACTCCCCCCAGATTAGTGTCGTCCGCAAACTTGCTGAGGGTGCAATCTACCCCACCCTCCAGATCATTAATAAAGATGTTGAACAAAACCGGCCCCAGGACCGACCCCTGGGGCACTCCGCTTGTGACCGGTTGCCAGCTAGACATGGAGCCATTGATCACTACTCGTTGAGCCCTATGCTCTAGCCAGTTCTCTATCCATTTTATAGTCCATTCATCCAACCCATACTTCTTTAACTTACTGATAAGTATACTGTGTGAGACAGTATCAAAAGCTTTGCTAAAGTCAAGGTATATCACGTCCACCGCCTTCCCTACATCCACAGAGCCAGTCACCTCATCATAGAAAGCAATCAGGTTGGTCAGGCATGACTTTCCCTTAGTGAATCCATGTTGACTGTTCCTGATCACCTTCCTCTCCTCCAAGTGCCTTAAAATGGATTCCTTAAGGACCTGCTGCATGATTTTTCCAGGGATTGAGGTGAGGCTGACCGGTCTGTAGTTCCCTGGATCCTCTTTCCTCCCTTTTTTGAAGATGGGCACTATATTTGCTTTTTTCCAGTACTCAGGGACCTCCCCCTGTTTCCACGAACTTTCAAAGATAATAGCCAATGGCTCTGAAATCACCTCAGCCAACTCCCTCAGCACCCTCGGGTGCATTGCATCTGGCCC
This sequence comes from Emydura macquarii macquarii, assembly GCF_026122565.2. Classification (NCBI taxonomy): domain Eukaryota; kingdom Metazoa; phylum Chordata; order Testudines; family Chelidae; genus Emydura; species Emydura macquarii. The sequence goes on from NW_027130750.1 coordinate 36,767, forward strand.
CATGGACTTGTGTATGTCCAATCCTTCTAAATTGTCTTGGACCCGTTCCTTCAGCACTGTGGGATGTTCGTCTCCTTCCCATTCTGTGCCACCCAGTGCAGCAGTCTGAGACCTGATCTTGTCTGTGAAGACAGAGGCAAAAAAGACATTGAGTACCTCAGCTTTCTCCACATCCTCCGTCACTAGATCGCCTCCCTCATTCTCTAAGGGGCCCACACTTTCTCTAATCTTCCTCTTGTTGGCAACATGCCTGTAGAAACCCTTCTTGTTCCCCTTCACATCCCTTGCTAGCTGCAACTCCAATTGTGCTTTGGCCTTCCTGATTTCATTCCTGCACGTTTGAGCAGTGTTTATATAATCCTCCCTAGTCATCTGACCAAGCTTCCACTTCTTGTAAGCTTCTTTTTTACGTTTAAGTTCGCCAAGGACATCTTTGTTAAGCCAAGCTGGACGCCTACCATATTTGCTATTCTTTCTGCACATCGGGATGGTTTGCTCTTGTGCCCTCAATAAGGTCTCTTTAAAATACAGCCAGCTCTCTTGGGTTCCTTTCCCCCTCATATTAGCCTCCCAGGGAATCCTGCCCATCAGTTCCCTGAGGGAGTCAAAGGCTGCTTTTCTGAAGTCCATGGTCCGTATCCTGCTGCTCTCCTTTCTTCCTTTTGTCAGGATCCTGAACTCGACCATCTCATGGTCACTGCTGCCTAGGTTGCCACCCACTTGTACTTCCCCTACAAAATCTTCCCTGTTTGTGAGCAGCAGGTCAAGAGAAGCATGGCCCCTAGTTGGTTGCTCCAGCACTTGCACCAGGTAATTGTCTGCGACACTCTCCAAAAACTTCCTGGATTGTTTGTGCTCTGCTGTATTGCTCTTCCAGCAGATGTCAGGGTGATTGAAGTCTCCCATGAGAATCAGGCCCTGTGAACTGGAAACTTTCTCTAGTTGAGTAAAGAAAGCCTCATCTACCTCGTCCTCCTGGTCTGGTGGTCTGTAACAGACACCCACCAGGACATCATGCTTATTGTTCTTGCTTCTAAGCTTAACCCAGAGACACTCAACTGACTTATCTCCAGTTTCACACTGGAGCGCAGCGCAGTCATAGTGCTCTCTTACATACAGTGCAACTCCTCCACCCTCTTGCCCCTGCCTGTCCTTCCTGAACAGTTTATACCCATCCATGACAGCGCTCCAATCGTGAGAGTTATTACACCAAGTCTCAGTTATTCCAATCATGTCGTAGTTTCTTGACTGTGCCAGGACTTCCAGTTCTTCCTGCTTGTTTCCCAGGCTTCTTGCATTTGTGTACAGGCACTTGAGATAAGTAGCCGAGTGGCCTACTTTCACAGTATGAATCGGGAGGCCTCCCCTCCTGCACCCTCCTACTTCTGCTTCCTTGTGGTGTCCCTCTTCCCCACTAACCTTCGGGCTTAGGTCCCCGTCCCCCGTCGAAACTAGTTTAAAGCCCTCCTCACTAGGTTAGCCAGCCTGTCTGCGAAGATACTCTTCCCTGTCTTCGTTAGATGAATCCCGTCCCTTCCTAGTAATCCTTCTTCCTGGAACAGCATTCCATGATCGAAGAATCCAAAGCCCTCCCTTCGACACCACCTGCGTAACCACGCATTTACTTCCCCAATGCGCCTGTCCCTACCTGGGCCTTTTCCCTGAACAGGGAGGGTGGACGAGAACACCACTTGCACTTCAAACTCCTTTATCTCTTTTCCCAGAGCCACATAGTCCGCAGTGATCCGCTCAAGATCATTCTTGGCAGTGTCATTGGTGCCCACATGGAGGAGCAGGAAGGGGTAGCGGTCTGAGGACTTGATAAGTTTTGGCAGTCTCTCCATCACATCCCTAATCCGAGCTCCAGGCAAGCAGCACACTTCTCTAGTTTCCCGGTCCGGACGGCAGATGGATGACTCCGTCCCCCTTAGGAGGGAGTCCCCGACCACCATCACCCTTCTCTTCCTCTTGGGAATGGTGGTCGTGGAACCCCCATCCCTAGGAGAATGCATCTCTTGCCTTCTGATCAAATGGGTCTCCTTCTGATCCATTCCCTCCGAAGGGTCCTCCAAATCATTCTCTGCCGTAGTACTTGTGCAGAGAGGATGAAAACGATTCCTTACTTCTATCTGCATGGTGGACACATGGGTTCTCTTTCTTCGGGAGGTCACATGCTGCCAATTTTCTTCCCCGTTCTTCATTTTCGCCTGCCCGGCCTTCTCTGAATCTTCCTTACGCTCTGCCTGTGCCTGATGGAGAAAGACATTGTTTTCTGTAATGCAATGCAGGGTTGACATTTGGGTCTCTAGTCCTTTAACCTTCTCTTCCAATAAGGAAACCAGCCTGCACTTGGTACAGATGAAGTCATCTCTATCCTGTGGGAGGAAGACAAACATAGCGCACCCAGTGCAGGTGACAACAATGGATCGCTCCATCTCCATATCTCTGCTGTGAGAGCCTCCTCAGATGCTCAATTTCCTGCTCAGCAACGTCTGTAAGGCAAAAACCTGCAGTGGGCTCTCTCCGCAGGCCAACTCCCAGGCAAACTCCCTCCTTCTCCTTCTGTTAGCCGCCCCTCTGTTCGCTGCTCAGCTGGTTCGCAGCTGGCTGCCTTTTATAAGGCTGGGGCAGTTGCCCCGCCCCTGCACTTACCCCTCAAAGCCCAGCCCCCGCAATTAGCCGCACCTGGATCCAATCAATCACTCAAACAAACAAACCCCCAACTGCCAAAATGGTGTCTGTAACTGCACCAGTCACAAGCACCCACTCACAGTCAGCTGTACTTGCACCAGTCACACACCTGGTCTCTCAGGTACTCCCCCCTCTAGCACAGCACACCCCACACAGCTGCACTCACTTAGCAATCACCTGGGACAGCTCCCAGGCAAACTCCCTCCTTCTCCTTCTGTTAATTGCCCCTCTGTGCGCTGCTGTTGAGTGCTTCTAAGAGATACAGCATGGATTGTTTGGGTGGAGAGTGAAATTGCTGTCAACATTCCATTAATCTTCCCCTTCCACAGGATAGGATGGACTAAAACTGTAGCTAATGGTGAAGTTATTTTAATAGCTATGTTACATAACTAGGATACATCCCCAAAACCCCTACAAAGAAAGCATCTCTGTCCTAAAACTCAGCAGAAATGGAGCAATCCTCATTTACTAAAAGAAACCAGTCAGGGGAAAACTAAACACACCCTCACTTGAAGACATATAAAAGTAAATGAGATGGAGTAAACAATATTCTTATGGCAGAGGAGACAAAGACCCAAGACTTGTTTATCTAGTCAGGAGGCAATCATAATATTATAAGGGATTCCATTTAAAACACATAGCATCAGAATGATCATCATGCACAAAAAGAGAAGCCAATGCAATGGACTGTATTAAAAAATACTGCTCCCATAGGACTCTAGACCATACACACACAGAGAAGTCTCTGGAATAATGTGTCCATTCCTGAACTCAATACAAACTCTTGGACTCAGTTAATTATTATAAATTTCTACAACTGGGAGAAAAAACAATTTAGCAGCACCCAACACTTAGCCCACCAATTTCTGTACAAAATTCAAACCCCAGCAGCTCACCCCAGCCCTTGAGGCTATATTAAACAGCCCAACCCCTGGGCTTACAGGTTCAGACACCTTCACCTGGAGATTAAGATGTCCACAGAAAAGGAACAAAAAGATTTCTGACATTTGTAGAGGCCAATATAGTTACACTCTGACAAAGATATTTGCTTCAATCCTTACCTGGAGGATCGATTCCTTGGCTCTGATAACACAAATTAGGCAGAGTTCAGGCAACTTCACTGCTTATTGACAGCGTCACACTGCTCAGAGAAGGAAATGAGCAAAACTGAAAGTGAAACCGTCATCCCCAATAGCTGCATTTCTCAGAACACACTCAGCCATAGAACAGACCCACGCAGATAGCAGACATGGCATCTACTGAGATCAGTGTTCTGTGTGAAGAGGACTGTCATGCTATCTGGATGGGGGGGCCCGTGAGGTGTATTCAAGAGCTCCTATTACTCCTTTGTACACCAGTCTCGTGTTGGGGGTGTCATGCGGGCTGGCTTGAGTGGGGGGGCATTTAGTATATTGGGTGACATCAGCATGGCAGAATCATAATAATCCATGTGGGATAGGCCATGTCAGGTACTGTTAGGAAGGTTATAATATGCTAAGTAAGAGAATATTACTTATGTTCATTTGTGATATTTGAAATGGAAGTTATAGATGTATTTGAGATATCTGTGTTTCAAACTGCTCTGCCTGGGCAACACCCCAGATAGGAAGGCCGCAGAACAATGGCCTGCATAATGGCCCATTAAGACATTTCCAGGTGCAAGGGGCCCAGAGGGAGAAGCCAGCATCACCACTGATGAGGCTATGTCTACACTACACCACTAATGTGCATTAGCTTAATGCATATTTTAGAAAGCGCTTTATAGAAAGCACTGCACACTGTCCACACTACAGTGCTTGATCCGCTTTATTGCGTCCACACTGGAAAACCATACTTGGAATTGTAGAGCAGTGCAATGTGGGAAGCTATCCCACAGTGCAACTAACCACAGAGGCTGTTGTGACGAGTGTCATCGTCCCAGAATGCAGTGCTGCTTTCCCCACTCTCTTCTCCCCACCCCCAAGCAAACAGGAAAAGGATTTTCGTGCCATTTTTTCATTCCCCCCACCCACGATCACCATTGCTGCAGAGACATGGAGACAGACGAGTTGTGTGCTGTGATTCTGAGCATGCCAAATACAACCCGGCTTATCCTGGATTACTTTCTAAGTGAAGCAGTAAGTGAAAGTATGTTTTTCACCACTGTCACTCTGTGTGCCCTGATACAGGCAATAGATACTAATAATGACCGATTGCTGCAGGCTATCATGTTTCATCTGCAGTCAGTGGACCACAGGTTCTGGTGCAGAGAAACCAGCACAGACTGGTGGGACCGCATTGTTATGCAGCTGTGGGATGATGATCAGTGGCTGCAAAACTTTCGTATGCGGAAGGCAACTTTCCTTGGACTGTGTTCACAGCTGTCACTGTCCCTGAAGCGCGTGAACACTCACTTGAGACAAGCTATGACGGTGGAGAAGAGAGTTGCCATCACTCTTTGGAAGCTGGCAACCCCCGACTGTTATCGCTCGGTTGGGAATCAATTTGGAGTTGGTAAATCTACGGTGGGAGCTGCTGTGATTCAAGTGTGCAGTGCCATCAATAGACTTCTGCTAAGAAGGCTAGTGACTTTGGGAAACGTGCAGGACATAGTGGAGGGGTTTGCCCCGATGGGGTTCCCACACTGCGGGGGGGCCATTGATGGGACTCACATCCCCATCTTGGCACCTGCACACCTGGCAATGAAGTACATAAACTGCAAGGGGTACTTTTCCATGATCCTTCAGGGGCTTGTGGATCACAGGGGTTGTTTTACAGACATCTCTGTGGGGTGGCCTGGGAAGGTGCAAAGCACTCATGTACTTCGTAACTCGGGGCTGTTCTCTAAGCTGCAGGCGGGAACTTTCTTCCCTGACCAAAAAATTGACATTGGGGTGTGGAAATGCCCCTAGTGATCCTGGGGGATCCTGCTTACCCCTTGCTCCCTTGGCTAATGAAGCCATACACCGGTCACCTTGACAGTGACAAGGAGTGTGTTAATAAGAGGTTAAGCAGTTGCAGAATGGTTGTCGAATGTGCCTTTGAGCGTTTAAAAGGTAGAAGGAGGAGTCTCCTCACGAGACTGGACATGAGCGAGAAGTACCTCCCTTCTGTGATATCTGCCTGCTGTGTTCTTCATAATGTGTGTGAAGCTAAGGGGGAAAGGTTCCCCCGGGGTTGGGATGTGGAAGCAGAAAGACTGGCTGCCAGTTATGAGCAGCCAGATGCCAGCAGTACGCGGAGAGCTAATCAAGTGGCGATTAGCATTAGGAAAGCTTTGAAAACCAGGTTCTGCAATGAGATACAGAACTGATTTATTTTCATGTCTGTTCTTTGGCTTGGATGTCCCCCTCACCCAACCCCCCCTCCTCCCTTTGATAGCTGTGCCCGGCTAATGGCACCAGAATCTGTAAGTTTGTTATTAAACACCATTTTGAAATACAGAAAAACTTTATTTCTTTACAGCCAAGTAATGGGAAAGGAGGAGGGAGGATTTCCTGCTCTATCTCCAGGGGTTGGGTGTGAGCTCGCTGGGGTGGAGTACAGCAGGGGCTGCATCCTGAGGAGTCGAGCATGAGACCTTGTGGTTGCAGGAGAGGTGGAGGGCACCATTACAGCGGTTTCTGGAGCATTCGGAGTGTCTGCAGCAGCACTGTGCTCTGTCTCCGATCCTGACGATCCACAAGATGCCAGAGCACGCCCAACTGCTCCCTCAGGGCTTTCAGAACCTCTTCTGAGGTGCTGCACACAATCGCCTGAGTTTCTCTATGGCTATCTATGACACTGCGGATATTCTGGCTCATGCTCTGTCTCCATGTTTGTTGCTCTGTCTCTGCTGATGTTGCTATGCTCATGAGATCAGAAAACATATCTTCTCTGGTTTTTCTTTTTTTTCCTCCTAAGCAGAATGAGTCTGTCAGCTGCACTTCTTAAGGGTCGGTCCACTGCATAAATGTCTACAGAATGAAATAGAAAAAACAGGGTACACATATTTAGAATACTGAGTACAGCCACAGAAATGTAAGTTAGAAAAAGGACTCTGTGGAACATAGTTTCAAAAAGTTGCATTCAAATCATCTTGCAACAAATGTAACATCACATCATTTGCTAGATACAATTTAAATACGTTGCCAATTACACAAAGTTGTTTATGAAACAATGTATCTGATCCCCCCCCCCCAGCACTCATGGCTCCGCAGTGGGGAGAAGGAAAGGGAAGCTATGCAGTCCCATACCTGGCAGTTAAGAATTTGGAAAACAATGAACTAGCTAGTGGTGGTGTTGGTGCAAATTACCTGCCTGAGGTGGGGGGAGGGGAGGAAGGAAAGAGCCTCCCATGGCTGTTCACAAGAATAATTCCTCTTGGGTGTGGCCAGCTGAAAGTGGGTAGGGCATGCCTGGGATGGCTGTGCACTGGAGCCACATGTGTAATGAGTCTGTTAGGGCTCAACGAAGAAATGCTTCTTTGGAGGGGGCCAGGGAGGGGGCCCAAAGCCTAGTCCCAGCAGGAGGGTGATGTAGAGGTAACAGAACAACCGGTGGTGAAGTATGTGTCACCATTGAACTACTAAACCCTTACAACCGTTTGTAAAAAATTGTATAACATTGTTAACTCCTCAGTGAACTTTGCAAGGAAAAAGCCTGGCAGTCCCCTGCTCTTCCCTCCCTGCCTCGTGGCTCCGTGGTGGGGGGAAGGAAAGGGAAGCTATGCAATGTTAATAGGAAAGAAAACTCACCAGATGTACCTTCCACGGGATCATTTGTGCTGTCCTGTGTGCTGGTGGACTGCTCAGGGGTCAAGATTAACTCCTGTGATTCTGGGAGAAGGGACACTCCGTTCTCATGCTCCCTGCTTTCCAAAATTTCATCCTCCAAGGATTCATCCTCATTGCTTATGGACTGAGAAGCTGCGGAGGTATCAATGCTCTGTGGGGGCATAGTGGTGGGATCGCCCCCAAGAATAGCATGCACCTCATCATAGAACCTGCATGTTTTGGGAGAGGACCCAGAGTGCCTGTTTGCTTCCCTGGCTTTCTGATAAGACAATCTGAGTTCCTTGATCTTGACTCTGCATTGATAAGCATCCCTTTGGTGTCCTTTCTCCAGCATGCCCTGGGATATCTTCCCATAAATGTCCAGATTCCTTTTGCTGGAGCACAGCTGGGACAGGACTGGCTCCTCACCCCACAGCCCGATCAGGTCCAAAACTTCTGGTCTGCTCCATGCTGGAGCATGTTTGGGCTTTCCTTTAGCCTTGCTGAAAACAGTAGCCATGCTGAGAGGAATGGGAAAGCTATCTCCATGCTGGCAATGAAATGAACAATCAGATCTTCCCGGGGCTGCTTTGGGGGTGGGTACTTGAAATGGGGCATGATGGGATACACTCTGGAGGCCAATTAATGCACATTAAGTCGGAATGAGTCCATACTTGCACTACTGTGCAGTAGCTAATGCGCTTCAGGTGCTAATCCTCTTGGCAGAGGTGGTCTTATTGCTGCGCATCAAAGTGCTCCTAAATACGCATTAACAATGCGCTAGTGTGGATGCAGTTGTTATTAATGCACAGTAAGCCGCCAGTGTAGACCAGGCCTTAGTCACCAGAACCTGCTTACGTGACTCTGGACTCCATTTTAGCTCCTGTAAATTTCACAGGCCACATGGCCAAAAGACAGAGGGTTTATAAGATCAAACCACAGGATCCATTTTGTCTATGATCCTGTCCAGCTGTGGATACACACCTACCTCTGGATCTATTCATCTTGCAACTGAACCGAAGGACTTAGACCCATCCAGGTACTGGATGTGAACCAGAGGGAATTATACAAGCCTGCAACTCCACATTGCTTCCAGAAACCTGATGTAAATGGACTTTTAATCATTTGTATATCTGTGATTTACTTTAACCCTTTAACATTTCTCTCATGGTTTCTTTCTTTCATTTTACAATAAACCTTTAGTTTAGATACTAAAGGATTGGCTGCCAGCGTGGTATTTTAGGTAAGATCCAAACTTCAATTGATCTGGTGCTGTGGCTGACCCCTTGGGGTCAGAGGGAACCTTTTTATTAAAGAGCAGAGAGTTTAAATAACTGATCCCTTTACTGGATCTAGTGCTGATTTGGGAGCCAGGAACTGGAACGCAGTAAAGGGGGCTGTGGGCATTTGTGGACTGGCTTCTTGATATCCAGTGTGGGGAAATCAGAAGCAGTTTGTGGCTGGTTGGGAAGCCAGGCTTCAGTGTCACCCACCAGCGTGGGGAGAATCTGCTCTCCTTTTGCAGCCTGCCCTGATCTTGGCATTCTCAGGTGGCTGCCCTGGGCATGGACGGGTCACAAGGACCACACAGTAGAATGTGTCTAGATACAAACCCCAAATCACAGGATCACCAATAAGCTGGTAGGGTTACAATCCCAGCCTTGCGGTCAGGAAGAGCAGATTCACTGCACGATGTGGCAGAGATCACAGGGATTACAAAGTCTAATAAAATGATGATAATGGGAGACTTCTGCTACCAGCACATTGACTGACACAGAGGGCAGGAAAAAGTTCAGCGAGAAGCAGAGCCTGTTGCCAAGGGATGTAGAAAGAAGAATCTCTTTAACTGCCTGTGTAGCACAGTGAGGAGCCTGGGTAATAAACAGGGGCAAATAGAAATGCTCATTTATTTACCTCTGTAAGCAGCATTGGGAGAGTGACACTGCAATGCTCCATCCAGTTCCGGTGTCCACATTTTGAAAAGGATGTTGGGAAATTGGAGAGGGTGCAGAGAAGTTATGTTTTAGTCAAACAGGTTCTTGGGCTCGGTACGGGGGTAGCTGGTGAAATTCTATGGCCTGTTTTTTACAGCTCAGACTAGATACTCAGATGGTCCCTTCTGGCCTTAAAAATCTATAACAAGTGTTTTGATGTGATTGGAATTACTGAAACCCGATGAGAGGAGTCTCATGGCTGCAATGTTACAATCTCTGAACACCCCCTTTTTAGGAAGGACAGACTGAGCAACAGGGGAGGGGGTGGCACTCTACATCAACACCCCGTTTATTGTTGTAGAGTAATTGACGACTGAGAAGCACATGCTGGGAATGCTTGTGGCTCAATGGACTAACTGATACATCACTATACATCTGTCTATCGGCTGCCTTCCTGCCCACCAGCACCTGATGGAGCTGCCCCGCCGGCTCACAGGTTTCAGACACTGCCTCTCTTTAGAAGAGAAACTGAGACATGGGGACCCCTGACCCCTCATATCTGAAGTGTCTGTACCGCCTGTCACAGGGAAACTCACACCCTTTCTTTGTGTATTGAGCAACAACTTCTCTGTTTCTCACTCCTGGAAGGGGATGTGACATTCAATTCGCTCTGTTTGCGACACAGTGGACAGGCCACAGGTGGGGGCTGCTGGGGAAGGGCAGAGCATTAGCACTAAAGCTGTGAAGAGGTCGTGCCCGTGGGTGGGGAAGGGAGCTCAGCACTGACTCTGGCCCAGCATCTTTGCTGCTGCATTTTCCTGGCTTGGGATTTTGTCTCATTCCTTTTCATCCTGGCCACTTGTAGCTGGGCCCCCATCACCCCATTCACTTCTCCTGGCCCAGGGATTTACACAGTGTACGTCTGTCGTCTTGTCAGTGCCACTCACAGTAAAGGCTCAGCACTGCTCATCTTGTACCAGCCTCCTGATAACACTCCTGAGACCTGGGCAAATAGCCCAACGCCCAGCCTGGAGCGACCCACTGCTCCATTCCCCCAACCGTGCGATCCCCCAGCCTGCCGTGATCTCTGCAGGGACCTCCCTGCTCTGAGCACAACCCCTACATGCACCAGGCCCAGCTCAGCCTGGCCCTGTACAATCCCAGACTGCCTGGGAATAAAAGAGGACCTGATCTCTGATGCTGGTTCACTCCTCTCTGCCTCCACAGCAACCAGAGCTACCTGTGAGAATCAGGAGGAGTCCAGAAAGCTCAGCCTCTGACACCAAACCGGAACCAGCCAGCACCACCAGGCCTGGATTCCTGGCGCTAGAGGTGTCTGTGGAAAAAGGAGCAGGATCGAAGAAGCAAAGGTTAAAAGGAGAGAACAAAGAGACACAGTTCTCTCACTGACACCCCACAGACCCATCTCTCCGTCTGTGGTATTTCAGAGCCGCCAATCACCATGGCATCCAGGCGTCAAACAAAGTTCAGCAGCATCAGAGCCCCTAGCAGAAATGGTGCCATTTCTGGCCATATAGGGAAGCCCATTGTTGTGTCATTCCATTCCAGTAACAGAGGCACTACATATTCTTTGCAGTTTTATGCAGGGAATAACCTGAGAGACCTTGTGTTAAAAGTTTTCCACAAGAAACCCTGCACTTTTCGGTCACAGCACATCCAAAGTTACCTGGCTGTCAACCAATTTTGACACCATACCATTAAAGACATTTTTGGCTAGAATTTCCACAATATTTGCCCAATCTGGCACAAAATTGTATTGAAATGATGAGTAAAAGCATCATACCGCTTATACATGTAACATGATACATGGGTGAAAACGTGTTTAAAATTCTCAAACAATCCTGGTATGCAGTGTTGGTATAGCTATGTTGGTCCCAGGATATTAAAGGAGACAAGGTGGGTGAAGTACTATCATATATTGGACCAACTGCTGTTGATAAAAAAAACAAACTTTCAACCTTGAACCACTTGCACCACTGCAGTCTCTTTTCCTTCCATCCTGCAAATCTATCAGAGGAGGCTGCCCAACTTTTGTCCTAAAGTCCTCTGAAAATTCAGCTGATTCCAGCTTCTGCCTTCCGTACTGAACCATTGGCTCTTAACTTCCTTATTTCTGCATGTTCCCCGGCTTACAGTCAGCTATGGAGTTCTCTCGGATGACTCTGCTGTGCTAAATATCATTTTTAATTAGATGTTTACAGATGTCCTGAAAGGAAACAGATAGTTCACCAGTCTCCTCTTTCTCAGTTCCCACAGTGCCATCTAGGACGCATAAAGCTTCCAAAATCTTTCTCATTCCATAAAGATGCCTTCAACCTTTCTAATCGCCACTGCATTATTGATCAAACAAGTATTTCGTTTCCAATAACCACAGCCAAAAGTCGCTGTTCCATACTCCCCAATTCAATGAAGAAAATGCTACAGGCTGAACTACACATCGTCTGGTCATCGAGGTAGCTTTCACGTTGTCACATATCGGGGTGCAATCCAGACCAGCGAGAGGTTGTTTCATTGCCTACCCGGCAATCTTGGATGCCTCACAATGCTTTGCTGTTGTAGCTCCCAACCTGGGCCTCTGACAAACAATCTGCCAATGTGCAGGTCACATCTCGAGTGTCTGTGTGTAGCTGCAGCCTGCCAGCAATGCTCCAGTCACACTCTGGCTTCCCCCAGTCTTGGGGCCTACTTGCAAGGTGAACCCAGCACGGTCCCAGTCCTGGATATTCATAGAATCATAGAATCACAGAGTTGGAAGGGACCTCAGGACATCATCTAGTCCAACCCCCTGCTCAAAGCAGGACTAACCTCAGCTATATCATCCCAGCCAGGGCTTTGTCAAGCCGCAGCTTAAAAACCGCTAAGAATGGAGATTCCACCACCTCCCTAGGTAACCCATTCCAGTGCTTCACCACCCTCCTAGTAAAAAACTTTTTCCTAATGTCCAACCTAGACCTCCCACCTGCAACTGGAGACCATTGCTCCTTGTTCTGTCATCTGTCACCACCGAGAACAGCCTAGCCCCATCCTCCCTGGAACCCCCTTTCAGGTAGTTAAAGGCTGCTATCAAATCCCCCCTCATTCTTCTCTTCTGTAGACTAAACAAGCATAGTTCCTTCAGCCTCTCCTCATAAGTCTTGTACTCCAGCCCCCTAATCATTTTTGTTGCCCTCCGCTGGACTCTCTCCAACTTGTCCACATCCTTTTTGTAGTGGGGGGCCCAAAACTGGACAGAATACTCCAAATGCGGCCTCACCAATGCCGAATAGAGGGGAAAGATCACTTCCCGTGACCTGCTGGCAATGCTCCTCCAAATGCAGCCCAATATGCTATTAGCCTTCTTGGCAACCAGGGCACACTGCTGACTCAAATCCAGCTTCTTATTCACTGTTACCCCCAGGTCCTTTTCTGCAGAACTGCTGCCTAGCTCGTCGGTCCCCAGTCTATAGCTGTGCATGGGATTCTTCCGTCCTAAGTGGAGGACTCTGCACTTGTCCTTGTTGAACCTCATCAGATTTCTTTTGGCCCAATCCTCCAGTTTGTTTAGGTCACTCTGTATCCTATCCCTACCTTCCAGGGTATCTACCACTCCCCCCAGCTTAGTGTCTTCTGCAAACTTGCTGAGGGTGCAATCCACCCCATCCTCCAGATCATTAATGAAGATGTTGAACAAAATCGGCCCCAGCACCGACCCCTGGGGCACTCCGCTTGTGACCGGTTGCCAGCTAGACATGGAGCCATTGATCACTACCTGTTGAGCCTATGCTCTAGCCAGTTCTCTATCCATCTTATAGTCCATTCATCCAACCCATACTTCTTTAACTTGCTGATAAGAATACTGTGAGAGACAGTATCAAAAGCTTTGCTAAAGTCAAGGTATATCATGTCCACCGCTTTCCCCACATCCACAGAGCCAGTCACCTCTTCATAGAAAGCAATCAGATTGGTCAGGCATGACTTTCCTTGGTGAATCCATGTTGACTGTTCCTGATCACCTTCCTCTCTTCTGAGTGCCTTAAAATGGATTCCTTGAGGACCTGCTCCATGATTTTTCTAGGGATTGAGGTGAGGCTAACCAGTCTGTAGTTCCCCGGTTCCTCTTTCCTCCCTTTCTTGAAAATGGGCACTATATTTGCTTTTTTCCAGTCCTCAGGGACCTCTCCCTCTTGCCACAAGCTTTCAAAGATAATAGCCAATGGCTCTGAAATCACCTCAGCCAATTCCCTCAGCACTCTCGGGTGCATTGCATTCGGCCCCATGGACTTGTGTATGTCCAGTCCTGCTAAATAGTCTTGGACCTGTTTCTTCAGCACTGCGGGATGTTCGCCTCCTTCCCATTCTGTGCAGCCCAGTGCAGCAGTCTGGGAGCTGACCTTTTCTGTGAAGACAGAGGCAAAAAAGGCATTGAGTACCTCAGCTTTCTCCACATCCTCTGTCACTAGGTTGCCCCCCCCCCCCCCATTCTGTAAGGGACCCACACTTTCCCTAATCTTCCTCTTGTTGGTAACATGCCTGTAGAAACCCTTCTTGTTCCCCTTGACGTCCCTTGCTAGCTGCAACTCCAATTGTGCTTTGGCCTTCCTCATTTCATTCCTGCACATTTGAGCAGTATTTTTATAATCCTCCCTAGTCATCTGACCAAGCTTCCACTTCTTGTAAGCGTCTTTTTTGTTTTTAAGTTCACCAAAGACTTCTTTGTTAAGCCAAGCTGGACACCTGCAGTATTTGCTATTCTTTCTGCACATCGGGATGGTTTGTTCCTGTGCCCTCAATAAAGTTTCTTTAAAATACAGCCAGCTCTCTTGGATTCCTTTCCCCCTCATATTAACCTCCCAAGGGATCCTGCCCATCAGCTCCCTGAGGGAGTGAAAGTCCACTTTTCTGAAGTCCATTGTCCGTATCCTGCTGTTCTCCTTTCTTCCTTTTGTCAGGATCCTGAACTCGACCATCTCATGGTCACTGCTGCCTAGGTTACCACCCACTTCTACTTCCCCTACCAAATCTTCCCTGTTTGTGAGCAGCAGGTCAAGAGAAGCACAGCCCTTAGTTGGTTGCTCCAGCACTTGCACCAGGAAGTTGTCCGCAACACTTTCCAAAAACTTCCTGGATTGTTTGTGCTCTGCTATATTGCTCTTCCAGCAGATGTCAGGGTGATTGAAGTCTCCCATGAGAATCAGGTCCTGTGAACTGGAAACTTTCCCTAGTTGACTGAAGAAAGCCTCATCTACCTCATCCTCCTGGTCTGGTGGTCTGTAACAGACACCCACCATGACATCACCCTTATTGTTCTTGCTTGTAAGCTTAACCCAGAGACTCTCAACTGACTTATCTCCAGTTTCATACTGGAGCTCAGAGCAATCATAGTGCTCTCTTACATACAGTGCAACCCACCAAGTCTCAGTTATTCGAATCATGTCATAGTTTCTTGACTGTGCCAGGACTTCCAATTCCTCCTGCTTGTTTCCCAGGCTTCTTTCATTTGTGTATAGGAACTTGAGATAACTAGCTGATTGCCGTACTTTCTCAGTGCAATTCAGGAGGCCTCCCCTGTTGCACCCTCCTCCTTCTGCTTCCCAAACTTTTGTGTTCTGTACTTTCCAGCTCTGTCCTGGACACTTCAGATAAAGATCCGTTGCCCATGGAAGGGGTTAATATTCAACACTCTGCTACTTTCCATGGAGTTACCACACAGTTCAGTGTGAACACTACACTGGCTCAGTTTTGATTAAAATAAAACCACCTTATTTAGCTACAAAGGGACAGAATTTAAGTGAGCACAATATAAGATATTAATGTCAGGAATGGTTACAAGAGAAAAAGATAAAATATTAACAAACTAGACTTGGTTCAAAGTAAAGTCCTTAGCACAGGTTCCCAGGAACAAGGCAGACCAAATTCTCAGGTCAGAATCTCTAACCTCCAAGTCAAAGGGCTGCTCCCTTGGTCTTGGGGTGTGTTTGACCCTCACTTTTATAGTAAAGTCACCCTTTGAAATGCATTTTCCTGAGAGCTACCCCTAGATAAAGTTCACTCCAGCTGTGAGGAAGGTGATGTGGAGTCTCACGCTAAAAGATGATCCATGCTGTTGTTTGCTAAAATGCAGACTGATCTGTTTCTGCCCACTTTGTTGCAAAAGAACGGCCACTTGACATGTGATTGCCATCAGCTTTGATGACAACTGGCCAAAGTCGTTGGCTTGTCCTTTCTCTTTGAGAAACCAGTTTACCTACTCCTCAGCCTTGTCTGGTAAGCACATGTTCCTGTGTTCAAGACAGACCTCTTTAAGAACTTTTTCCTTGGCAGAGCTGTATGATTTTGAACATGTGCTAATAACATAGAATCATAGAATCATAGAGTTGGAAGGGACCTCAGGAGGTCATCTAGTCCAACCCCCTGCTCAAAGCAGGATTAACCTCAGCTATATCATCCCAGCCAGGGTTTTGTCAAGCCTCAGCTTAAAAACCTCTAAAGATGGAGATTCCACCACCTCCCTAGGTAACCCATTCCAGTGCTTCACCATCCTCCTAGTGGAAAATGTTTTCCTAATATGCAACCTAGACCTCCCCCACTGCAACTTGAGACTGTTGTTCCTTGTTCTGTCATCTGTCACCACCGAGAACAGCCTAGCCCCATCCTCCCTGGAACCCCCTTTCAGGTAGTTAAAGGCTGCTATCAAATCCCTACATTTAGTTTGCGGTCATGTTGTTCATTCACCGTCTTTGTTAGATGGCTCTGAAGTTCCTCGCAGTCTTCTCTGGTTTTGAACAACCTGCATAATTCTGTGTCATCCACAAATTTTGCTAACTTATTGTCCAGCCCCTTGTCCGGAGCATTCATAGATGCGCCAAACAGTGAATTTCCTGTAATCTCTCCTGTAGGAAAGACAAGCCCTCACTGACTCAGAATCGAGAACAGACCCTGTACAAAGACATGGTGCCAGAGTGAATATAGATTTTTTAAACAAAAATTACCAAGTCTCACTGAATGGAATGGGACACACCGCTCCTGTTCGGCTGTGTCTACACTTACGGTGGTGTGTAGAATAGAGACAATACACACCTAGTTACAGGCTGCAACCAAAGGCTGTAGCACCAGGAAGGCAATTGGGAAAGGTTCTGTCAGTGGGGAGCTGACAAAGCCTTTTCCAGCTGCCTGCCCCCTGCCAGAGCCTTTCCCCACTGCTGGAGCTTTTCCCAGTGGCAAGGAAAGGCTCTGGCAGTAGGACACTGCACTACTAAACAGAGAAGAGTAGTTGGGGGATGCACGGCTTGGTATGTAGAGGGGTGTGTGGGATATACACCCTGGGGATTCAGGTGTGCAGGGCACTATACTCCACACACCTGTGCTGTGCCTCACCATCTGCACTGCTCTTTACACTCGTGCTAGCTGGGCATGCAGTGTCTGTGCATTGCACGCTTCCATGGGTGTAGACGTACCCTTAGAGGCAGATAGAAACTGTGCTCTGGTTGGCCAATGGGGAAGGTACAGCTAAGCATGTATCTTCTAGCAATTCATATGAGCTAACACTGCCTCCAGTCACACCAGCCAGCTGTGGAAGGAGCTTGTCTTGATAACAGTCCCTGCCCACACATAATCGCACACGGTGAGAGTCAGCTGGGGTCGAGGAGAATGGCAGCCTCTTTTTCAGCCTCAAGCGGTGATGTAACATCCCCCAAAGGTCGCCGGCGTCCTCCAGGAAACGGGGGAGGCGGAAGCTGGTATTGTCTGTTCTTCCCTACAATGTCTCTACTGCCTCTGTCACTGCCGGACCGCAGCACCTTCCAGCCGGGCATTTGGCACCATGACTAATATTTCTCACCTGTGGTGGAAAAAAGAGGCAGCAGTGGAAGCGTAGGTTGCAGTGACCTCTAAGCTATCAGCTCCATACGCTGCTGCAGCACTGCTCTGAAGACAGTGCTGATGTTTCTGATGTGAAAAGAAACCCAGCGTTTGAAAAAAAAAGAAAACCCTTTCTGAGGCTCTCTTTACACGTTCCAAAGAAGCAGGGAGGGGCGTGACCCCATCCATTGATTCCTTTGCACGTCCCTTTTCCGAGCGCCCAGGAAATACACCCAGCCCGTTTGTACGGTAGGACAATTACAGTCTCACGAAGCTGATGTAGCCCAGTCACAGGTGTTTTACTTTTATCTGGGGTATTTGTACTGTCACTCACCTCTACATTCACTGAGACCATTTTAACTGATCAGCACTTGCAGGCACCTGACAGCCGAAGGACAGATGCACCCACGTGACACTCCAAGGTTTCTGAGTGAGTGCACGCTCCTATCGGAGATACGGTGCGAGCTCAGGCCCTCAGCGCACAGGCCTGTGAACCAGTAGGTGAGCACCTCTGCTTCTCCACTGTAGGACCGCAGGCGGGAGGAGGTGCATGGTGGGGAGCACAAAGCAGGAAAATAGGTCTTGTCCAACAAACCCGATTCCACTCCTGGAGGAGATGCCAGGTTTGGATGACAAAAGAGCCCTGTGTAGATGTACTGCACTTAGACTGTTGTAAGCGGTTTTACTTAGCACGACATGACATTCTGAGTACAAAAATTAGCACTATAAGGTATCACTAAAGCACCCGTGAAACGGTTTAAGAACCGGCTAACTGTCAGAGCTCAAAAAGTAGCTGTCAAGGGGGGTGTGTCTAGCAGGGTCAGTACTAGCCCTGATGCTAGCACTGACTCTCATCCTTGTTCTGGAGGTAAGTATAAACACACTGCTGATAACGTGGGGGAATCACACACAGACTGGCGGGGTGGGAAATGATGATGAGGACAGTGCAGTCATACAGAGTGATCTGGATCACTTGGTAAATTGGGCCCAGTCAAACCAAATCTAAACACAAGGTCATACCGCTAGAAACAAATCATATAGGCCCTGCCTACAGAACGGGAGACTTTCCCTGGAAAGCAGTGTCTCTGTAAAAGGTTTAGGGGTCAGAATGGACAAAAAAATCGACAATACACTCCCAGTGCAGTGCTGTGGCCAGAGGACAAATGCATTCCTTGGATGCATAAACGGGAGCAGTGAATAGAAATGGTGAGATGGTGAGACGGACACCGGGATACTGCACACCGTTCTGGTGACAGTGTTTTAAAAAGGATGTTGAAAAACAAGAAAAGATTCACACAAATGATTCGAGGGCTGGAGAAAACGCCTGACAGTGAGAGACTTAACGAGCGTGATCTATTTAGCTTATCAGGGAGTGAGGATGTGCTGCCGTGATTAGCAGCGTTTACTGAATATTGTGTCAGCTAAAGCCCAGGCAGGGGTGGTCTAAGATGTGCAGTAACACTTTTTCCCATTTGTGTAGGACTGTGTACAAACTGGAAATGAAATGCTTATGTAGTGAATGTGTTTCTCTATGTCAGTTTGAAGCTACGATAGTAACAAACTGGATGCAACTTGGTTAAAAAACCTCTGAACGGTAGGTACATGTAAAGCTGTTTGTTCCCCATATTGTGTTGTTGAGCAGATTTTGAAACCTGTATTTTGTTCTTGGGCTGATAATGAGCAGTAAGGGTGGAAGTCCAAACACGTTTTACAGTTCAGAGTGTTCTGATTTGATGCTGGTTTTGCAGAGTTACAATCAGACGATTTGTTTCTAGGCATGACAAGTAACTTCAGATTCTTCATTTCATGTTCACCACCAGACAGTACTAGACAGTGCCAGCCCTGTGCAGGGTGACAGTGAACACAGGGTGTGTAACGAGGGATAGCCCCTTACACTGAAGTGCACTTACAGACCCAGGTCTGGAAAGGATCAACACCGACTCTTGATTCAGATCAAAGCTGTTTATTAACACTATGAAACCATTGTTGCAGGCTACAAAGCAACAGAGTTGCAATCAATGAGTGCACAGGTAACAGCACAGGACATGCCATGCATGGATATACTGGACACAGTTATAGGTTGGCACTCTGATTAACGGATACAGGGATTAGCAATTGGCAATGAGGCAAACCAGGCTTAGCGATGAGACAAACCAGTCAGTCTTCGGCTCCCCTGACCCCCAGCACAGTTGTAATCAGAACCAGGCAAATCAGGCCCAGCAATGGACTGGCCTTATCACCCAGCAATGCAAATCATGAGCACAGGCAATAAGCAAGTACGAGTGAAACATCCTCAGCACTAAGCGCGATCCCAGCTGCCAGCCAGTGATCACTTTAATCTGCCATGAGCCCCTGACATGGGAATATCAGCCAGCTGCTTCCAGACACACGCCTGTAGAAATACAACCTTCCAGATGCTAGGTTGTGTAACCCTTCTGCTGGACCAAGTCGGCAGCAGCAAGGGCCAGGTTCTATATCTAGGGGTCCCTGTCACTGATACAACTCCAAACTGGCTCGAGCCCCCACCCAGTCACCTGGGAAATCACACAGTATCCCCTGGGTGCCCCAAAAGGCAATACTTTCCTTCTCACAAGCACAGAGTCTGAGTGTAGAAAGAAACCTTTTAATAGCAAAAGAGAGGTAACACAGCACTGGTTTGGGAAACAGTGCAAACAGAGTTCATGAACTCCATGAGCCAAACCCCTCCCAGAGTACGGGGCGTGTCCTTCGCCTCTCCCTTCCTTCTTCCCCCTGTACTGACCATCATAGTTGCAATGTCCACCTCTTGGGTGTGGCTCCACCCATCCCCCTATTCAGGCTCCAGTCCCACAGAGGTTTGACCAGGCCCCCTCTGCTCTGCCTCCTACCGCCTTCAGGCCTCACTGAGTCTCCAACCGCCGGTGGTGACTGCGCCTGGCTCCTGTTGACCCTGGCACTGACCACGCCTGGCTCCAGCTGACTGCACCAGGCTGGCTCCGACTGTGCCTGTCTCCCACCGGAGTTGATTGTTACTGACCCAGCTCTGTCAGTTGTCAGGCCAGGATTCCCAGGTCCTCTCTGGTTCAGCTCTTAGTGAATTTCAGATGTTTAGTGACTCAGCTCTTAGGCCTGGTATACACTGGCGGCTTATGTCGAATTAAAATTCCTTAATTCGAATTAATTACTCCCGCGTCTACACTTGTGCATTGTTAATTCAAATTAAGGAGCCTTTGAAATCGAATTAATAAGTCCACCTCTTCAAGTGGTGCAACACCTAATTCGAATTTGTTAATTCGAATTAGTGTAGACACAATTGGTCTTAATTCGAATTAATTGGCCTCCAGAAGCTATCCCATAAAGCCCCATTTCAAAGTCCCCTCCCCTCAAGCATCCCCGGGAAAATTTGAATCTTCATTTCCTGTGTTTGCTGCCAGCATGGAGAGAGCTTTCCCACTGTTCTCAGCATGGCTACTGCAAAGCCCAAACGTGCTCCAGCATGGAGTTGAGCTGAGGTCTTAGGAGTTATTCCTACCCCTCGAGCAGTCCACCAGCACACAGGACAGCACAAATGATCCCATGGAAGGCACATCTGGTGAGTTTTCTTTCTTATTAGCATTTCTGTCCTTGCACATTGTTGGGGGGGGGGGCCGAGGGGGATCTCATGCATTTCGTTCAGTGCCATGGGTGCTTATGCAGGGCTCAATGTTTGGTTTGTGTTAAAAACATTACGTTTATCATCTGTTGATATCACATTGAACATTTAATGTATGTAATCTGCTATCCCTCCCTCGCTTGAAAAGGGTTTTCAGGGGAGGGCTGCCTTGTCCCTCACTGCACGGTAGGATTCTTCTCTGCAAACAAGGCAGCCAGCATCCCCCCCACTCACCACACAGTGAATGGGTTTAAAATCCAAGCTGTGATCAGCTTCTGCCCCCAACAAGCCCTTTGTAGTTTGTCCCTTTAAAGCTTTGAAAGATTTCACACTCACCCCTCAGGGCGTGGTGAATGCATTTTAAATGCCAGCAGTGAGAGGAAGTTCTTTGCTACATTGTTTCAATGGCCAATCATGGAAATTGATACTTTCTTAAGAGTTTATTTACTGTGCTATATGTGGATACATTATATCATGCTTTCCATCAGTGAAATGGAAATATTTGTATCACTGTATTAATATGCTAACTGTGGCTCCCTGGTTATTTCTCTTTCATTCTACAGACACCTCGGCAGTGGACCCACCATTAAGAAGTGCTGCTGACAAACTGTCTCAGTTTAGAAAAAGGAAAAAAAAAAACAGAGATGACATGTTTGCAGACCTCCTGTACGCCTCAGCAGCTGCACAGACAGAGCAAAGAGAGAAATGGCTGACCAAACACAGGACAATGATCGCAGCACCACGCTGGAGATGCTGCAACTCATACAGGACCAGTCAGATATTCAACGGCATCTCGTAGACAGAGTTCCCTTGCAGCCCCTCAATAATGCTCCTCAACAGATGGCTATGCCGCTTTCCCCCTTCTACCTCCCCAGCCCCCAATAGATCTCGGAGGAGATTGTCCAGGAGGCATTACGTACTTACTTCCACCCCGGATATGAGCAAAAAGCTGGGATGGCCACGCTGATAGCTGGCCAGCAAGCTACCACCCTACCCCCGGAGACAGTGAAAGAACCCCTCCTCCCTTCCCCCATTACTTGAATGTAAAGAAATAAAGGTTTGCATCATTCCACAACGTTTCTTTATTAAATCATATGTAGGTCAGGAGGGAATTCTTGGGCACAGATATCGAATGGGCTTCGGCGGTAGGATGATTATTAAAGACAAACAACATACAGTGTGTGGGTTGGTGGAGGGAAAAATCAAAGACAAGCAATATACAGATCATTGTTCTGCTGGATCTCTTGTATCACGGCATCCACGGAGGCATAGATCACTCTTCATCACATTCTTGCTTGAGTTCTAAAGTAATCCAGCATAAGCTGCGATGTATTTATCATGGTCAAAATGAGAGCACAGGTCAGCTGGCTCCATGTTTCTGCAGCAATGGTGATCGGGGGGGGGGGGAGGGAGTGGTAAAAAAACAGCACAAAATCCTTTTCCTGTTTGTCGGGGGAGGGAGGGGGAAAAGGGTGGGGGGAGCAGCATTGCATCCTGGGATGATGACACTTGTCACAACAGCCTCTATGGTTAGTTGCACTGTGGGATAGCTTCCCACATTGCATTGCTTTCTAATTCAAATTCAGGCTGGCCAGTGGGAATGCGAAAAACCAGCAAAAACTCCATAGTGTGGACAGTCTGCAGCGCTTTCTATAAATCGCTTTCTGAAAGCCTCAGCTTAAAACCTCTAAGGATGGAGATTCCACCACCTCCCTAGGTAACCCATTCCAGTGCTTCACCACCCTCCTAGTAAAAAACTTTTTCCTAATGTCCAACCTAGACCTCCCGCCCTGCAACTTGAGACCGTTGCTCCTTGTTCTGTCATCTGCCACCACCGAGAACAGCCTAGCCCCATCCTCCCTGGAACCCCCTTTCAGGTAGTTAAAGGCCGCTATCAAATCCCCCTCACTCTTCTCTTTTGCAGACTAAACAAGCCCAGTTCCCTCAGCCTCTCCTCATAAGTCCTGTGCTCCAGCCCCCTAATCATTTTTGTTGCCCTCCGCTGACTCTCTCTAACTTGTCCACATCCTTTTTGTAGTGGGGGGCCCAAAACTGGACACAATATTCTAAATGCGGCCTCACCAATGCCGAATAGAGGGGAATAATCACTTCCCGTGACCTGCTGGCAATGCCCCTCCTAATGCAGCCCAATATGCCATTAGCCTTCTTGACAACCAGGGCACACTGCTGACTCATATCCAGCTTTTTACCCCCAGGTCCTTTTCTGCAGAGCTGCTGCCCAGCTCGTCGGTCCCCAGTCTATAGCTGTGCATGGGATTCTTCCTTCCAAGTGCAGGACTCTGCACTTGTCCTTGTTGAACCTCATTAGATTTCTTTTGGCCCAATCCTCCAGTTTGTTTAGGTCACTCTGTATCCTATCCCTACCTTGCAGGGTATCTACCACTTCCCCCAGCTTAGTGTCGTCCGCAAACTTGCTGAGGGTGCAATCTATCCCATCCTCCAGATCATTAATAAAGATGTTGAACAAAACCGGCCCCAGGACCGACCCCTGGGGAACTCCGCTTGTGACCGGTTGCCAGCTAGACATGGAGCCATTGATCACTACTCGTTGAGCCCTATGCTCTAGCCAGTTCTCTATCCATTTTATAGTCCATTCATGCAACCCATATTTCTTTAACTTGCTGATAAGAATACTGTGTGAGACAGTATCAAAAGCTTTGCTAAAGTCAAGGTATATCACATCCACCGCCTTCCCTACATCCACAGAGCCAGTCACCTCATCATAGAAAGCAATCAGGTTGGTCAGGCATGACTTTCCCTTGGTGAATCCATGTTGACTGTTCCTGATCACCTTCCTCTCCTCCAAGTGCCTTAAAATGGATTCCTTAAGGACCTGCTCCATGATTTTTCCAGGGATTGAGGTGAGGCTGACCGGTCTGTAGTTCCCTGGATCCTCTCTCCTCCCTTTTTTGAAGATGGGCACTATATTTGCTTTTTTCCAGTCCTCAGGGACCTCCCCTGTTCCCACGAGCTTTCAAAGATAATAGCCAATGGCTCTGAAATCACCTCAGCCAACTCCCTCAGCACCCTCGGGTGCATTGCATCCGGCCCCATGGACTTGTGAATGTCCAATCCTTCTAAATAGTCTTGAACCTGTTCCTTCAGCACTGTGGGATGTTCACCTCCTTCCCATTCTGTGCCACCCAGTGCAGCAGTCTGAGAGCTGATCTTGTCTGTGAAGACAGAGGCAAAAAAGGCATTGAGTACCTCAGCTTTCTCCACATCCTCCGTCACTAGGTGCCTCCCTCATTCTCTAAGGGGCCCACATTTTCTCTAAACTTCCTCTTGTTGGCAACATGCCTGTAGAAACCCTTCTTGTTCCCCTTCACGTCCCTTGCTAGCTGCAACTCCAATTGTGCTTTGGCCTTCCTGATTTCATTCCTGCACGTTCGAGCAGTGTTTATATAATCCTCCCTAGTCATCTGACCAAGCTTCCACTTTTTGTAAGCTACTTTTTTGTGTTTAAGTTCGCCAAGGACATCTTTGTTAAGCCAAGCTGGACGCCTACCATATTTGCTATTCTTTCTGCACATCGGGATGGTTTGCTCTTGTGCCCTCAATAAGGTCTCTTTAAAATACAGCCAGCTCTCTTGGGTTCCTTTCCCGCTCATATTAGCCTCCCAGTGAATCCTGCCCATCAGTTCCCTGAGGGAGTCAAAGTCTGCTTTTCTGAAGTCCATGGTCCGTATCCTACTGCTCTCCTTTCTTCCTTTCATCAGGATCCTGAACTCGACCATCTCATGGTCACTGCTGCCTAGGTTGCCACCCACTTCTACTTCCCCTACCAAATCTTCCCTGTTTGTGAGCAGCAGGTCAAGAAAAGCACGGCCCCTAGTTGGTTGCTCCAGCACTTGCACCAGGTAATTGTCTGCAACACTCTCCAAAAACTTCCTGGATTGTTTGTGCTCTGCTGTATTGCTCTTCCAGCAGATGTCAGGGTGATTGAAGTCCCCCATGAGAATCAGGCCCTGTGAACTGGAAACTTTCCCTAGTTGAGTAAAGAAAGCCTCATCCACCTCGTCCTCCTGGTCTGGTGGTCTGTAACAGACACCCACCACGACATCACTCTTATTGTTCTTGCTTCTAAGCTTAACCCAGAGACACTCAACTGACTTATCTCCAGCTTCATACTGGAGCTCAGAGCAGTCATAGTGCTCTCTTACATACAGTGCAACTCCTCCACCCTTTCGCCCCTGCCTGTCCTTCCTGAACAGTTTATACCCATCCATGACAGCGCTCCAATCGTGAGAGTTATTACACCAAGTCTCAGTTATTCCAATCATGTCGTAGTTTCTTGACTGTGCCAGGACTTCCAGTTCTTCCTGCTTGTTTCCCAGACTTCTTGCATTTGTGTACAGGCACTTGAGATAAGTAGCCGAGTGGCCTACTTTCACAGTATGAATCGGGAGGCCTCCCCTGCTGCACCCTCCTCCTTCTGCTTCCTTGTGGTGTCCCTCTTCCCCACTTACCTTCGGGCTTAGGTCCCCGTCCCCCGTCGAAACTAGTTTAAAGCCCTCCTCACTAGGTTAGCCAGCCTGTCTGCGAAGATACTCTTCCCTGTCTTCGTTAGATGAATCCCGTCCCTTCCTAGTAATCCTTCTTCCTGGAACAGCATTCCATGATCGAAGAATCCAAAGCCCTCCCTTCGACACCACCTGCGTAACCACGCATTTACTTCCCCAATGCGCCTGTCCCTACCTGGGCCTTTTCCCTGAACAGGGAGGGTGGACGAGAACACCACTTGCACTTCAAACTCCTTTATCTCTTTTCCCAGAGCCACATAGTCCGCAGTGATCCACTCAAGATCATTCTTGGCAGTGTCATTGGTGTTCACATGGAGGAGCAGGAAGGGGTAGCGGTCTGAGGACTTGATAAGTTTTGGCAGTCTCTCCGTCACATCCCTAATCCTAGCTCCAGGCAAGCAGCACACTTCTCTAGTTTCCCGGTCCGGACGGCAGATGGATGACTCCGTCCCCCTTAGGAGGGAGTCCCCGACCACCATCACCCTTCTCTTCCTCTTGGGAATGGTGGTTGTGGAACCCCCATCTCTAGGAGAATGCATCTCTTGCCTTCTGATCAAACGGGTCTCCTGATGATCCATTCCCTCTGAAGGGTCCTCCAAATCATTCTCTGCCGTAGTACTTGTGCAGAGAGGATGAAAACAATTCCTTACTTCTATCTGCATGGTGGGCACATGGGTTCTCTTTCTTCGGGAGGTCACATGCTGCCAATTTTCTTCCCTGTTCTTCATTTTCGCCTGCCCGGCCTTCTCTGAATCTTCCTTATGCTCTGCCTGTGCCCGATCGAGAAAGACATTGTTTTCTGTAATGCACCGCAGGGTTGACATTTGGGCCTCTAGTCCTTTAACCTTCTCTTCCAATAAGGAAACCAGCCTGCACTTGGTACAGATGAAGTCATCTCTATCCTGTGGGAGGAAGACAAACATAGCACATACAGTGCAGGTGACAACAACGGATTGCTCCCACTCCATATCTCTGCTGTGAGAGCCTCCTCAGATGCTCAATTTCCTGCTCAGCAACGTCTGAAAGGCAAAAACCTGCAGTGGGCTCTCTCCGCAGGCCAACTCCCAGGCAAACTCCCTCCTTCTCCTTCTGTTAGCCACCCCTCTGTTCGCTGCTCAGCTGGTTCGCAGCTGGCTGCCTTTTATACATAGCCTTAGCCAATAAACCCTTGGTAGTTTATTATAGAATTGGCTACCAGCGTTGTCTTTGGTGTGAGATTTAGGACGCAACTCAACTTGGGCGAGTGACTGGGAGTAACCTGGAATATTTGTGATTTGTGGGGTAAGTCAGCCTTTATCAGGTAGTCCAGTTTGCCTAGGTGGCAAGATAGAGCATCTAAGAGAACTGTCTGTGACTCCATTATAAGACTACTGTACTTTGGGGTTCACATTTGGTACTGGGTTGGTGAAATCTAATTACAGAACATACCACCAGTGTGGGGTGTCTGTCCTGCTTTCGACAGTCTGCCCGAAGCCACTCCAGACTGTGTGACACTCACAAGCTGGTTTTGCTCTCTGTTAAATATGATTTAGCATGAAGGTGTGAGAGCAGCTCCAGCCTCTCTGCAGTGCTTCACCCCATCCCAGGAGAGCCAAGGCAGAGGGAGGCGAGCAGGGAGCTGGCCAGATGCTGGCCTCACAGGGAGCTGGGCAGGGGGCCTTTGGCTCACATGGACCTTGACTATGTAGGCGGGTTTCAGCTGCCAGCTCCTGGACCCCCTCCTGGCATGACCTGGCCCCTGGCCTGCCCTGTCCTGGTTAGGTCACACTTAGCCATTTGATGGGGTCTAGTAAAGAGATACAGACAACGTGGGCCTCATTCTCCTCTCACTGTCGCTGGTTTCACACCACAGTTACACCACTGGCGTCAGTGCAGTCACTCCTGATTCTCACTGGTGTGAATGAGAGGAGCATTGCGCCAAGTGTCACTTCTCAAGGCAGAGCACGGGGTGAGAACTGACAGTGTGAAGGGTCTAGGGGATTAGAGAGACCCACAGCCTCCCTCCTGGCTGGGTAACTCCCCCACGTAGCACACTGGCCATTCACCCCCAGCAACATAGAGAAGCAGATTTTCAGACTTAGGCACCCGTAATTCGCACCCAGCCTGTCACTGCTGTCATTGCCATGGCTCCATACAGCACCCACAGCTGGGCTAGCCACTTTGCAGAAGAACTAGAAAGTCCTGGTCCCTGCCCTGTGGAGCTTCCAGTCACAGGCCTGGATCCTGCAGGCTGATCTGTGCAGGGGAACCCTCGTGCCCACACAGCCCCATCAAGGGCAGTGGGGCTCCACAGTGTGCAGGGTGCCTCCTTCATGGACCAGTTTGCAAGGCCTGGTCTAACACTGGATGTGAGGAGTGAGAGTAACCACAGGGGAAGGGGCCAGCAGCTCCCCCTCAGGGCTCTAAACTCAGAGTGCAAGACAAAGCCAACGTTGTTTATAGATATTTTTAATCTGTAATTATTTCTAAGTCAGCTCTCAGGAAATGTCAACATTAAGGGTAAAGTCACGACCTTAACTCTGCCCCTTGTGCATCATGAGACTGTCTCTAATTATGTGACCTTGGGATGGCCTCGATGTCAGAAACACGGCTGCGTGTGCACAGCATCCTTCCCCAGCAGGGCAGGTCTGTTACTGAAGGGCAGTGCCGTGCTGTCCAGTGTAGACGCAGCCCCTGTCTGCCTGTTTACAGGCTCTTGCGTAAGGGTTTGGGGATTGAACTCCGTTTCCCTGCGTGACGCTGCATTCCCTTCTTTGCCAGCCTTCGATCCCTGCCCTGGTGACTGCCATGGGCTGCACTGTTCATGGCACATATTGCCTTCTGGCTATCGTGGTATGTTCAAGCTGCCAGTAACAGCAGTAGCCGGGTCCCACGATCTGAGTTAAGTCTCAGTACAGCCCCAGGTGCTGGGATACGTCCCCTGGGCCCTGCTTCACTCCACAGACTCATCCCGCTGTGGTGTGTTTTGGTAGCTGAAGAGTTACGCTAACCCGAGCCCAGAGCTGACAGAGAACGCTCGGAGGGAAGTGAACCCACGTGACCCACCCCGTGTCGTGCTCTATTCCCCTCTAGTGGTGGGTGGGACCCAGAGGTCGCTAAGCCCACCCCAGCATTAGCTAACAGAGCTGTTAGCGTAAGCAGTAGTGGCTCATGTCCTGAGTCCCTGGGATCAGTCCCTTTAAGGGCGTGGAGTGACATCTATAGGCTCATGATCATGGAGACAAATCTCCTGTCCTTTTAGTGCCATGAGTTACCATCTCCCCTGAGACCTCTGAATGCCAGCTGACAAGGGGAGCAGAGGGGCTACAGGAATCTCCTGATTCTGGCTCACCAAAGAATGCCATCTGAGGTGTCAAAGGAAAGCCTGTGTCACACCGGTCATCAGTGTCAGTGTGAAATGGATGAACAGATGCTACGTAGGGAGTTACGTGTCTAGACACTGAAAACATGTTCTCACAGTCGGTGTCAAGGGATTAGACGCTGGCGAAGGTGATGAACAGGTTTTCTGCCAGACAGGAGATGTTCAGTCCTCTATCTGTTTAGATGTAAATTGAGAATTGTCTTGTTCACAGTGGATCCCCTTTCACCAGCCTGAACTGAATGCAAATGAAGGATTGTAAGAACCTCAGACAGGAACTGACAGAAAGAGAAACACAGTGAGGAAGGGGGAAAGTGGGGGGAAAGAGAACCTTACCTTGAGGTGCACTGCAAAGGTTTCCTGAAGAATATGTGGGGGGACAAAAGGGAGGCCCGGGCACCTTCACTGAGGCAGTAGAAGAACAGCCCTTTTGCTTGGGGGAAGAGAACCTTGAGTGAGAGAAGCTTCTTCAGCCAGGAGGCCTGTTAACGTCAGGCTCTAGAAAGCAAGTTATGGTTTTGTTCTCTCTGTAACGCTTTGTTTCCAGATCTCTTACTTGCTATCATTTGAATCTCTGTGCTTTGATAATAAAGGTATTCCTGTTTTCACTATAAACGTATCTCAGTGCTGCATATCCAGCAGAGGTGTGTTCTAAAGTACAAATACTACGCTGGTGTGTTCTGGGAACAGCAGGCCTGGTAATTCTGAGTGTCTCGTGGAGCAGGGGCTGAGCACTGCAGGGAACAACATAAGAACTTACAATTAAATAGTAAAAGGTTCTGTAGCCATATAAATAAGAAGAAAACAAGGAAAGAAGACGTGGGAGCACTAAGCATTGAGGATGGAGTGGAGATTAAAGATTATCTAGGCCAACACCTAAACAAATACTTTGCCTCAGTTTTTAATGAGGCTAATGAAGAGGTTAGGGGCGTGGCAGGGTGGCTAACGGAATTGAAGATATGGACGTAGAAATGACCACATCCGAGGTGGAAGCCAAATTCAAACAGTTTAATGGGACTAAACTGGGGGGGCCCAGATAGTCTCCATCCAAGGGTATTAAAGGAACTGGCACATGAAATTGCAAGCCCACTAGCAAGGATTTTTAATGAATCTGTAAACTCGGGGGTCGTACCCTATGACTGGAGAATTGCTAACATAGTTCCTATATTTTAAGGCCTGTTAGTTTGACATCAATTTTATGCAAGGTCTTGGAACAAATTTTGAAAGAGAAATTCGTTAAGGACATCGAGGTGGATGGAATCGGGATAAAATACAACATGGTTTTACAAAAGGTAGATTGTGCCGGACCAACCTGAATTCCTTTTTTGAGACGATAACTGATATTTTTAGACAAAGGTGTAAAGCACGAAGGATTATTTCTCCGAGAATCAGGCAGCACAGACAATACTGAAGAGGTTTATTCAAAATACCGGGAAGTCTGATAAATCAGCTTCAGCTTCATGGTGTTCCAGTGGTCAATGATATACACTTTCTTATCGATTACATGGTACGTTTTAAATTCTTTATCTGTTCACTTACAAATACAGACACTGTCCCATCTGGAAAGAACAACGGTGATAATGGTCATTACATTCATGCAGAGACACTTTAATTACTCTACTTACAACAAGGATCCTAGGGCTACACTCGGGGCGGGGGTAGGGTGGAGGAAGAAGTGTGGGGGGTCCTTACAGATAGGTGGCAGGTAAGACGGAAATTCTAAAAGCAAATGTGCTGTTCTCATTGGCATTAGAATCACTAAGAGGAGATCTGGCTTCCTGAGCCATCGGATGCTTACACTAGCCATTGTCCTGGAGGATCAGGTATGCACATTAGCCATTTACATGAGTTTCGACCTACAACTTGTTAGCTGAAAACAACCTCAAGCCTTCCAGAGGAAATGCAATGGATCTAATCTACCTGGATTTCAGGAAGGGATTAATATGAGAATAAAAAGGTAGAATTGTTTAAAGGGGCAACTACGACAGGTCAGACTGAAAGAAGAACAATTAGGCTGGAGGGAGGTTGCCAGTGGAATTCCTTAGGGACTGTTTTGGGACCCATCTTATTTAACATTTGAATTACTGACCTTGGCACAAAAATCAGAGTGTACTAATAAAATCTGCGGATGACACCAAGTTGGGAGGTACAGCTAACACAGAAGAGGATCAGAGTATCAGGATTTGGCTCTGGATGATCTTGTAAACTGGAATAATAGAAAGAGGATGAAATTTGATAGTGCAAAGTGCAGGGTCATGCATTTAGAGACTGACAACCAGAATTTTTTTATAAGATGGGGCCTTATCAGTTGGAAGTGACAGAGGAGGAGACAGACCTGGATGTATTGGTTGATCACAGGATGACTCTGAGCTGTCTGTGTGATGCAGCCGTGGAAAAGGCTAATGCAGTCCTAGGATGCAGCAGGCGAGGCATTTCCAGGAAGAGAGAGGGTGGGGGTGCGGAGTTCTAGCAAAAACAGGGGGGACAGGCTCCAGCCCTCAATAGGGTGAGCTAGCAGTTCAAGGCCCCAGACCATAGGCCGGGCGGGCCAAGCAAATGGGGAGGAGTCTCTGGCCCCCCATAAGGCGAGTAAGATGTTCTGAGCCCTAGGCGTTAGGCCGGGTGGACCAAGCAAACGAGGCAGTCTCTAGCTCTCGATAGGGCGAGCACACAGTTCCAGGCCCCGGCCCTCAGACAGGGCAGACCATGCAAACAGGGAGTAGTCTCTAGCCCTCCACGGGTCGAGTAAGCAGTTCAAAGCCCGGCCCTCAGGCAGGGCAGGGCAGGCAGCAGGGAAACAGCCTCTAGCCCTCAGTGGGCGATCACCCCTAGGTCGGGGTAGGAAGAGGGGAGGGGGATGCAGGCCCTCCCGTCTCCACTGCGTCCCAGCCCAGGGCCCCGGCAGTGACGGGGTGTCCCATCGCTGGGTCAGGGAGGCTCCAGTCAAAACACGCTGACTTGGTGCGAGCATAAGCTCAGCCGCACCGCAGTCAGCTGCCCCGGGCGACTTCCTCCCGCCCTTTCCCTAGTGTACCTGGTCCCTAGAGTCGCTCCCTCTCTCCTCGGGGTACTTTGCCCTAGAGATGTTACAGAAGCCCTCAGCCTCATTGCTTGACGGCAGATCCGGGAACTCTTCGGACTCGTCTGCGGAGAGCAGCTCCTCCAGGTCGCAGGGTTCTGGGGTCTCTGCTGGCTCGCAGGGGTTGGCAGCATGGGTGTCTCCTCCAGGCCACAAGGCCCAGGTGTCTCCTCCAGCTCACCAGGCTCAGGTAGCTTCCTGCCAGGGCACAGCTCCCAGTGGGAGCCCGGTGGCTGCCTCCTGCATCTCGAGAGCTGGGCTTGCACCTGCGTGGCAGCTACCCGTGCCCGGCTCCAAGCCGAGGGACAGCCTCCAGTGTCCCGGCTTGAAGACTGGCAGCAGCTGCCTGCCCACATCCCTGGGTCCCAGCCTGCGTGGAAGCCTCATCTGCCCACCTCGGAGTGGGTGGCAGTTGCCCACCTCCCGGGCTGGCAGCCAGGCGGCAGCTGCCTGCAACTTGCCCAGGTGGCAGCCCCCCTCCCTGGCTCAAATCCCAGTGCCCAGAAAATGTGTCAATTTCACTGCTCTAGCTGAAATTGACAACCATGACAGCCCCAGATTGTACCAGTTACCCTCTGTTCCTGTCTCTCTCTCTCAACCCTTCCTACTCTCAAATCTATGGCAAAAAAATTGGCGTGGCACTTGATGTTCCCCAGCATTAGCCAACATCACCTCTAGCTCCCCTTGAGTTGCGCACCCCTGGTGTAAAGGTGATAACCCTGCCCACACGAGATCTGACACCTGTTCTATCACGGCCTTATATACTCAGCCCTTCTTCCAATATATGGCTCCCATTAGTCTGCAAATATAAAATCCCGTGCAAAATTGAGTGTTGGGTACTTGTTAAAATTTTCAGAAGTTAGGGGATATTTGCTACTTAAAAGGTTGAGAAACCCTGATTTGGAGGATGGGGTAGATTGCACCCTCAGCAAGTTTTGGATGACACTAAGCTGGGGGGAGTGGTAGATACCCTGGAAGATGGGGATAGGATACAGAGGGACCTAGACAAACTGGAGGATTGGGCCAAAAGAAATCTGATGAGGTTCAACAAGGACAAGTGCAGAGTTCTGCACTTAGGACGGAAGAATCCCATGCACAGCTGCGGACTGGGGACCGACGAGCTAGGCAGCAGCTCTGCAGAAAAGGACCTGGGGGTAACAGTGGACAAGAAGCTGGATATGAGTCAGCAGTGTGTCCTGGTTGCCAAGAAGGCTAATAGCATATTGGGCTGCATTAGGAGTAGCATTGCCAGCAGGTCGCGGGAAGTGATTATTCCCCTATATTCGGCACAGATGAGGCCGCATTTGGAGTATTGTGTCCAGTTTTGGGCCCCCCACTACTAAAAGGATGTGGAGAAGTTGGAGAGAGTCCAGCGGAGGGCAACAAAAATGATTAGGGGGCTGGGCACATGACTCATGAGGAGAGGCTGAAGGAACTGGGCTTGTTTAGTCTGCAGCAGAGAAGAATGAGGGAGGATTTGATAGCAGCCTTTAACTATCTGAAAGGGGGTTCCAGGGAGGATGGTGCTAGGCTGTTCTCAGTGGTGGCAGATGACAGAACAAGGAGCAACGGTCTCAAGTTGCAGTTGGGGAGGTCTAGGCTGGACATTAGGACAAACTTTTTCTCTAGGAGGGTGGTGAAGCACTGGAATGGGTTACCTAGGGAGGTGGTGGAATCTCCATCTTTAGAGGTTTTTAAGCTGACTTGGAAAAAGTCTGTGACCCCTGCAGTGGCATCTCCTTTTCCCTCCGGGCGTGGTGACCTGGTCCCCATGGTCATAGCACCGCTCAGGTTTGGCACATCTGCTCCTGTGTGGATGCAGACAGAAGGATGGACGCACCCAACCTGAGTGGCACTGTGACTATGTGGGCCAGACTGCAACGCTAGGCGTAGGAAGCAAGGCCCAGCCGTGTGGGATAGGAGCCTCCACTGCAGGGTGAGTGTGGGGTGGGCTTGTTCTCCAGCCCCCTTGCCCCACCCCTGGGCATGCCATCCTCACCAGGCCAGGGTGGGCTCACTCTCCAAACCCATACCACAGGCCCTCCCACTCCTCTCTTTCTGTGACATAGCCTTGTTTCCCACATCTCTGCCATATCCATTATTAATATTTACTATGAAAAACTCATAGCCTTAACTGTGATCTGCGTTACACCGGAGGTCAGACAACTTCCCTGAATTAATTCCTGCTTGAACTGGAGCCTATATTGTAGAAAAACATTCAGTATTGGTTTAAAATGCACCACAACACTTGATAAGCTGCTCCAATGGTTAATTACCTTCCCTGTTAAAAGTTTGCGTCTTATTCCTACTCTGAATGTGTCTACCTTAAACATCCAGCTCTCGGATCTTGCTATACCTTTATCTGCAAGTTCACTCTATTATCAAATATTTGTTCCCCATCTAGAAAGATACAAAATTAACTCAGTACACATTTAATGGATTAAAGCATAGCTGAGAGGTCTCAAATGTAATTTGTAAATGTGGATCATCATTGGGTGGGTGGACGGGCTTCTAGGGGGGGTCCCGCAGTGATTGGTTCTTGGACCTATGCTTTTACTTTCTCTTTGTTTAGCTAAACAGATCGAGCGCCGTGACTCTTTTACTATGAGACATGTTTTCTAATTATTTAATTATTCTCCTGGGTCTTCTCTAAACCCTCTCCAATTTGTCAACATCTTTCTTGAATTGTGGATACCAGACTTGGACACGGTATTACAGTAATGGTCACACTAGTGCCAAATATAGATGTAATATAAGCTCCTTACTCCAACTCAAGATTCCTGTTTTCCTCCAGAGACTGCATTTGCCCTTACGGACTCAGCATTGCACTGAAACTTATGTTCATCTGATTAGCTACTAAGAGCCTCAAATCCTTTTCAGGGTCTTTGCTCCCCAGGAGAGAGTCCCTCATCCTACACGAATAACTTATATTCTTTGCTCCTAAATGTAAGACTTTATATTCGGCCATATTAAAATGCGTATTGCTTTGCTTGTGTCTAGCTTATCAAACAATTCAGACTGCTCTGACTCACTGACATGTCCTCTTCATTATTTATCACTCCCCCAATCTTTGTGTCATCTGCAAAATTTATCAATGATGATTTTATGTTTTCTTCTAGATCATTAATAAAAATGTTAAATAGTGAAGGGCCAAGAACCAATCACAATGTCCAACTTTAGTAACTGTTTGAATGGAAAGTATTTCATCATCATCATATGATATGGCTACATCATGTGGCTTTTTCTCCAAATACAGAACATAAATATTTATTAAATGTTTCTGCCTTTTCTGCATTATTATTTACAGTTCTACCATATCAATCTAGTAATGGATCAATATCATCATTTGAATTCTTTTTGTCCTAATATACTTTCAGACTACTTCTTATTGTCCTTAGCTCTGCTAGCCATAGGGTTGCCCCTTGTGTCCTTTTGCTTCCCTTATCAGTTTTGTACAATCCCTAGCTTTTGTTTTATATTCCTTACTATCAACTTCTGCTTTCTTCAATTTATCGTATATGGTATTTTATAGCTGCTTTCATATCACCACTAAACCAGATGGATTTTTGGTTGGCTGGGTGTACACAGATTCATATTTTCTGATTTTTCAGACTCTACAGATTGCACATACTCATTTGCACTTATGAAAACAGAGCAAAATAAAGAAGTTACAAAACATAATATTTTCATGAAGGTAATCTTAATTTCACTGAAAACTCAGATCAGACTCATTTCATCCCACCATAGTGATAGAAATTCAAACAAAACAGCATTCTGGCAGCAAATCAGATATGGCACTGACTACAACCTGAAAGTGAAACTGACTGGTTTAGTTTAATCGCTTAATCAAAGCAAAATGAGAAAAATAAACAAAGACATGTCATGTAAATTAAATTTGATCTTAAGTTCTTTCCCCTGTAGTAGTCAAAGGGACCATTAGTAACACTGGAACGAGAAATGTCGTAAGTTTGTGAAAATTGTTTTGTTGGGCATCAATGATATAACTTTTGGTACTACATTCCAAAAATGATTCTTTAATTGCATAGGTACAATAAGTAAGAAAATCACTAATTGTTATCATCTAGAGTATACGACACCATTTTTCAAAAAAGGTCTTCTCATTCTTATACATATCTTCAGTATAGCATGGTTTTGTAATGTTTCCTTGCACTACACTATCAATTATTTTAATCAACTCAGAAACCTGAACTTCCCTTTCCTCTCCTCCTGCTTTATTGTTAAATGCAATACATCGGTTCCCATAATTTTGAATCAGAGACTGAAATTCTTGACCACTCTTCTTTAAGAATTCCTCCAGAGTTCCACTTAATTCATCTTTTCGGGTGAATAAGAAGATCATGTAGTTCTTAGCTGAAACATTGAAAGTAGCTTGTATAATCTCAACTGCTTTCTTTTCCTCACGGGTGAAGCGATTTAGCTGCATAACAAAAATAATTGCATGAATCCCTGGAGAAAGGAGTCTGACAGACTTGCTAATTTCTTGGGCAGTATCTTTATTGTCACGTTCAATGTCAAAAAGGCCAGGAGTATCAACCACCCTGATTCTTCTCCCTCTGAATGTTGTTTCTCGCATTTCACACGTCTTAGTTATTGAACTTGCTGATAATTCGGAAATAAATGTGTTTCTGCCAAGAACAGTGTTTCCTGTTGCACTTTTTCCATTTCCAGTTTTGCTAACAAGGACAATTCTCAGTGGAGATTCTGTTAGGAAAAAGTTAAAGAGAGCAGGCTATTGTGATAAATCTGCTAAGCAGGGAACCATCCTTTCCATCAATTCCCTCCCCACAGATCTAGGACTTTCCAGGGTGGGCACACAGGCACGTCCTCTTCCTCTGGCCAGGTAGGGGAAGGGGGCAGAATCTCTATGGAAGGACCCTGGCCCAAGAAGAAACCAGGCACTTGAGAAAATAGTGCTGGCATGGCAAGCCAAGAGCAGCAGGGAAGCTGGGGGAAGGCACCAGGGAACTGTGTGCAGAGCAGGCTGCAGCAGAAGCCAGGGAACCGCGTGTGGAACAGGTTGTGACGGTCAGACAATGCAGCCAGCTGCAGGTCTGGGCGGCACTTGTGGGGAAGCAGCAGAAAGTGGGCAGGAGCCCAGTGCAGGGGGGCTCCAGGGAGATGCACCATTAAGTGATCCGGGCCTGGAAACATGCAAGTTCCTATTTGCTTGGGAGACTGCACTGAAGAGGGCACCTGAGTCACTAGGACTGAAGAGCCCGGACTCTCTTCAGAGGTGTCCCAATAGTGTAGCTAAGAGAGTCGCAACATTTCCCTTTCTTGCCAGCCCTGACTAAATATCCCTTTGCTCAGCCATGTGTCTGAGTGGTTTCAGGTCCCACCAGCGCTGGCTCCTACAGGGCCCAGCAGTTGAAACGCCCTCAGTGCTTGCTTCCATGTCACAGTACATCTGCCACGTTACTGGTACCTCAGACGTTTGATGTACCACAGCATGGAGCTGCTGTAATAATTACACTGTATTGTCAGCAGTCTGTTTGAATAGTGGGATAATCCATTCACGAACAGTTTGGTTCAATTTGGCCTGTTTTTTATTTGGTCTTCACAAACCTTCTTTCCAGGACAGTGGTTTACACACACTTCTGAAAAAGGAGAAAGCTGTTTGGAAGTATAAGCACTGTAGTAGCATTGTCAGTTCTCATGAGGCCCACCAGCAGGCTGTGATGGGGGAGGCTGCTGCCTTCTCCACCTCTGCAGGAGCCATGGCCACGTCCAGGGCAGAGGGAGTGGCATATGTCCCAGACAGAGTGGAAACAGGAAGCATCCCACTGCTCAGAGACCCTTTGATTTGCACTGGGGGTGGGACTGGTTCCTGCCCTCCTTCATGCACGACCTCCAAGACTGCTCTGGAGGTCCTGAAGGAGAACACGAGTGTTCAGGATGAGGGACGTAGAGGAGGGCCCTGCAGAAGTGGAAGTAGCTGACAAGGAGGTCGCCTTCTTCAACTGAAAGCAGGATCTTAAATCTGTCTTCACCCAGTCAGCATCCTGCTCTTCCTCCATCATCGTCCCCATCACCATGCTACCTCTGAGCCCCCTCGGCTCCCCAGTGGCACCAACCTCCTCCAAGTTTGGGAAGGTAAAAAGAAAGTGTAAGAACGTGTAGGGGGAGTTCAAACTTTGTTATTACATAAACAGGCATCTAAATAAATCATAGAATCATAGAATATTAGAGTTGGAAAGGACCTCAGGAGGTCATCTAGTCCAACCCCCTGCTCAAAGCAGGGCTAATCTCAGCTATATCATCCCAGCCAGGGCTTTGTCAAGCCTCAGCTTAAAAACCTATAAAGATGGAGATTCCACCACCTCCCTAGGTAACCTATTCCAGTGCTTCACCACCCTCCTAGTGAAAACCTTTTTCCTAATGTCCAACCTAGACCTCCCCCACTGCAACTTGAGACCGTTGCTCCTTGTTCTGTCATCTGCCACCACCGAGAACAGCCTAGCTCCATCCTCCCTGGAACCCCCTTTCAGGTAGTTAAAGGCCGCTATCAAATCCACCCTCCTTCTTCTCTTCTGCAGACTAAACAAGCCCAGTTCCCTCAGCCTCTCCTCATAAGTCCTGTGCTCCAGCCCCCTCATCATTTTGGTTGCCCTCCGCTGCACTCTCTCCAGCTTGTCCACATCCTTTTTGTAGTGAGAGGCTGAAAACTGGACACAATACTCCAAATGCAGCCTCACCAATGCCGAATAGAGAGGAATAATCACTTCCTGCGACCTGTTGGCAATGCTTCTACTAACACAGCCCAATATGCTATTAGCCTTCTTGACAACCAGGGCACACTGCTGACTCATATCCAGCTTTTTATCCATGGTTACTCCCAGGTCCTTTTCTGCAGAACTGCTGCCTAGCTCGTCGGTCCCCAGTCTATAGCTGTGCATGGGATTCTTCCTTCCTAAGTGGAGGACTCTGCACTTTTCTTTAAAGCATTAAATCATTTTGGTTAGTTCTAATGGAATTTTTTTAGGGCAGTCAAACAATGAAAAAAATGAATCGCGATTAATCACAGTTTTAATCACACTGTTAAACAACAATAGAGTTATTTAAATATTTTTGGATGCTTTCTACATATTAAAATATATTTGTTTCAATTAAAACACAGAATAGCAAGTGTACAGTGCTCACTTTACATTATTATTTCTGTTACAAATATGGGCACTATCAAAAGATAAATGAAAGAAAATGTCTTTTTCAATTCACCTCGTACAAGTACTGTAGTGCAATCTCTTGATCATGAAAATACAACTTACAAATGTAGAATTATGTAATTAAAAATAATATAACATGAGCACTGTACTCTGTATTCTGTGCAGCATTTAAGATACATATATTTTAAAATGTAGAAAAACATCCAAAATATTTATAATACATTTAAATTGGTATTCTATTATTGTTTAACAGTGCGATTAAAACTGTGATTAATCACGATTCATTTTTTTAATCGAGTTAATTTCTTTTGAGTTAATTGCTTGAGTTAACTGCAATTAATTGGTAGCCCTAATTTTTTTCCTCCCCAAATATATTCCAAATCACTTGGGAAAAAAATGGATTGAAGGGTGAAGGAAGCTTTTTAAAATTTGCTAAGTACATATGTATCCTTAGTTGGTGTAAATCAGAATGGCTCCATTGGTTTAAATGGAACTGCACGAATGTTCACTAGCTGATAATCTGGCCTTTAGAATTCATAGCAGGGACTGAAGGTGTTCAGCCATTACTGTTGTATTTGCGTTTGAGATGCATGGGGTCTTTTTCACTAAACATTCTGCATTGCATGGTAAGTCAAAATTCTGGCATTTTCTAACTTTTGTGTTCTTGAATGACAACCTTACTGGTCCTTTAATGTCGTTTTTTCTTATGTAATTTTCTAGATTTTTAAAAAGCAAAATAACAAAATAAAATAATCTCTACCATGTGCAACAGAAATGACACACTGCCTGGATCAGCAGCAGGATTTGAATATAGGAACTTCAGAATTTGCTGCACCGGCATCTCCCACTTCACTTAAGGACAACTGCATCAGTTAGTAGCAATAGGTTGTTATCCTCTATTGACCAGCTCCTATGGGGTGGAGGGTACGTATGCAATTGTACGGTAGACTTATTTTCATACAGTAGAGCCAAGCACATATGTATGGCAGATAAAGCTGATAAATTTAAAGAAAATTATTTTCCCTGAAAATGTTTGAAAAGAAAAAACATTTCTACAGACTTTTTAAAATTTTCATTGAAAACAATCTTCTTTTGGTTGATGAAAACAAAAAAACTCAGTTCTTGACAACAGAAAATGAAAAGATTTTCGCATTTTTGCATTTTTGACAAAAACTTGATAAATTCCAATAAAAATTGAGTCATTTTTTTTTAAATGAAAACTTTTTCACCAGCTCTAACCACAAACTCCTTCCAAGGCAATGTGACTAAGCCATTGAGACATAGGTTTGCCAAATTAGGACACCTGGGGTCTATTCCCAGCTCTGTCAGAGGTGGCCTTCTGCAACCTCTCTCTTACTCCTGTAGAATGATGGGGACATGGGGTTTAGATACTTCCCTGGCTCCTTGTTTTGAATTATAGGACCTAAGAAGGAAACAGGCCTAGTTACACCTGTCACTAGAGGAGGTGGGATGTAAACTCATGGTTTCGTGGCTCTAAGACCAGGGTGTCTTCCTCTGGGCCAAATGGTATTTTTCATGGAACAAGACAACAAAGGCGACCATCTGTTTTTATTGTCTCCTTTCCTGAGATTTAGGTCTGTGTGATTGCTTCAGAATGATGCAATCAGTGGAATTATGGAGCATGCCCAGCACAGATGGAACATACAGAAAATTAAGGAGCAAGTCTGTAACAAGTTCTACTGTACATGTACATAATAATAATTTCTATAGTGCATAACTGTCATGGGGAGAGAAAAAGCACCTCTTTATTCCTAGACTAGCCCCTGCCAAATTTCAAACCTCTGAAACACTGGACTCT
The DNA here is from genome assembly GCF_026122565.2 of Emydura macquarii macquarii. Taxonomy (NCBI): domain Eukaryota; kingdom Metazoa; phylum Chordata; order Testudines; family Chelidae; genus Emydura; species Emydura macquarii. Next base: position 77,597 of record NW_027130750.1, read on the forward strand.
AAAAATAAAAAGAAAAGACCAGAAAAATTGTTTAACATTGTACTTATTTTCCCTAATCTAATTTTCAGAAATGGCTGAACCATTTTTTTCTGAAAATTCAAAAATAATAATAAATAAATCAACTTGAGGCAGAGATTAAACATGCAAATTTCATCCTGAAAGATTAAAATGTGGCAGTGCTAGAAGGGACTGAAAATAAATGGTTAAAATGGGAATTATTAAGCAACCTCAATAATAAGAAGCACTACCATATTCCCCTGTAATAATTACACCCAGTCGTCTCTTTCCTTAGCTGTTATTAGACAACTATTTTCTTGTAGCTGTCACAGAAGAAGTGAGCCTTTGGGAGGGATATGAATGAGGAGGACGTTGAGGCCTGGCGGACCAGTTCAGGAAGAGCATTCCGTGTGTAGGCAACAGCTTGGGAAAAACTGGAGACAAATGTGGGAACAATCAGACAAATGGCATGTAAAGGATGGAATGACTGGTGGAGCTTGACTTGACAGCGAGGACAGAGGCTGAGGAGGGTTCATCATAGCATGAATTTAACTTCCACTATATCTTTAGGCACAGAAAATGTTCTGATCAGTGTCATCTGTCTCTCCAATATCTAAAGCTGGTGACCAGCTCACTCTGCCAAAGCTCAGCCACCTGTTCATGAGGCAAGTTCTTGTGAGAGGACTGCAGTCTGTGTGGCCACGGCAGAAACAGACTTACTCAGCAAATGCCCAGTTGCCTGGCAGGTCAGTCTAGGCCTGTGATGTAATAATATGGTGCACACAATTGTTAAAGCCTTAACATCCAGAATATAACCCAGTAGTTACAATATCTGCGTAACCAGGACAGACAGATCTGAAACAAAACTGGTAAAAACTGTACCTTTGTTCTCTTGAGGTGGAGTTGCAGACATTTTAACAAGCGAGGCTGGGTCACAATTCAGTGTTCAATCTCACAGGCTTTCTGCATAAAAACATGAGGAACACATTTTGTAAACTGTCACATAACCATTCTGGTTCTTAAGTTGTGTTAAAAACTTCAATAAAATGTTCATGCTCTGCTCAAGTAAGCTGTGTGCATATAGCAACCCGCAATATTTGTGGATGTAGCTCAGGCTGTCATGATGGTTTTCCACTATATTGTGTGGAGGTTTGTGTGCAGTGCTTTGCTATTGGTAGCAGCAGGAGGAAATTCTTTGTGGCAATGTGGAGTCTGTTACTGGCCATGGAAATGTGCGGGGGGACAGTAAGGCACAGCTCCGAGGTGTCCAAGAATTCATTTCCTATATTTCTTTGTTTAGGGTATGCCTAGGGCAGGTGTGACACTCAACTTTAATTTCTTTTTTTAAAAGCTTTTCTTTATGGACTATATTAATATTTCATTACCTTCCTATTTTGTATGGTTAAAGTCAATTTATAAACTAATTAACAATTCCGATTTGTTTAAGGCTCATTTACATTTTTTGTTTGTTTGGAATATCTAAATCTCCATTCTTTCACTTGGCCACATGTAGCAGAGCACAGCCACTGATTTCAGAGGGGCTCTGTCTGGGTGTAAGAGGCCACCTGAATAGAGCTAGTTGCAGAACCAAGGGTCAAGTTTGCATAAAACCAACATATCCCAAATTGTAAAAATACAAGTCTGAGCAATTTCCCCCTTAGCCTCATAATGCACTGGTGACACCAACTATAACAATCAGTAAAAACAACGAGAGTTCTGTGGCACTTTAAAGTCTAACAAATTTAATTTTAGGAGGCATAAGCTTTCGTGAGCCTCAGCTCACTTCCTCAGGTGCAGTGGGTAGAAATGATACAGCAAATAGGTAACATATATAGGAGGCATCATATACATATACAAGGACATAGATAACAATAGGGTAGGTGGATAAAAGCCGAGTACTTGAGGCCTAATGACAACCATTGAGTAGGAGGTGAGAATGGGCGATGCCCCTCTGCCATGTACGTTGGCCAAACCGGACAGTCACTATGCAAATAAATGGACACAAATCAGACATAAAAAATAACAACATTGATAAACCAGTAGGAGAGCACTTCAATCTCCCAGGGCACTCTGTCTCTGACCTGAAAGTTGCTGTACTTCTCCAAAAAAACTCCAAAAACAGACTTCAAAGAGAAACTGCTGAGTTAGAAATGATCTGCAAACTTGACACATTCAAACTGGGTTTAAACAGGGATTTAGAATGGCTATCTCATTACAAGAAGTAAACTGCTTTGATTGCCCATTCTCACCTCCTACTCTATGGTTGTCATTAGGCCTCAAGTATCCGGCTTTTATCCACCTACCCCATTGTTCTCTATGGAGCTGACTGAAAATGTGGGCCCTTTACAGAATCGGGGAGGCAACCTAGCGACAGATGATGTGGAAAAAACTGAAGTACTCAATGCTTATTTTCTCTCTATTTTCATAGACAAGGTCAGCTGCCAGACTACTGCACTGGGCAGCACAGAACTGAGGGGAGGTGAGCAGACCTCAGTGCTGACCGAACAGGTCCAGGACTATTTAGAAAGATTGGAAATACACAAGTCCATGGGGCCAGATGCAATGCATCCGAGGGTGCTGAGGGAGTTGGCTGATGTGATTGCAGAGCCATTGGCCATTATCTTTGAAAACTCGTGGTGATTGGGGGAGGTCCCAGATGACTGGGAAAAGGGAAATATAGTGCCTATCTTCCAAAAAGGGAAGAAAGAGGATCTGGGGAACTACAGACCGGTCAGCCTCATCTCACTCTGGAAAAATCACGGAGCAGGTCCTCAAAGAATCCATTTGAGGAACTTGGAAGAGAGGAAGGTGATCAGGAAGAGTAAACATGGATTCACAAAGGGCAAGTGATGCCTGACCAACCTGATTGCCTTCAATGATGGATTGCTCTGTGGATGTGGGGAAAGCAGTGGACATGATATGCCTTGACTTTAGCAAAGCTTTTGATATGGTCTCCCACACTATTCTTATCAGCAAATTAAAGAAGTATGGGTTGGATGAATGGACTATAAAATAGATAGAGAGCTGGCTAGATCATCGGGCTCAATGGGTAGTGATCAATGGCTCGATGTCGAGTTGGTAGCCCATAACAAGTGGGATGTCTGAGGGCTCGGTCCTGAGGCCAGTTTTATTCAACATCTTAATTAATGATTTGGAGGATGAAGTGAATTGCACCCCTGATAACACTAAGCTGGTAGATATGCTGGAGGGTAGGGATAGGATACAGAGTGACCTAGACAAACTAGAGGATTGAGCCAAAAGAAATCTGATGAGGTTCAGCAAGGACAAATGCAGAGTCCTGCACTTAGGACGGAAGAATCCCATGCACAGCTACAGAGTGGGGATCGATGGACTAGGCAGCAGTTCTGCAGAAAAGGACCTGGAGGTTACAGTGGATAAGAAGCTGGATATGAGTCAGCAGTGTGCCCTTATTGCCAAGAAGGCTAATAGAATATTGGACTGTGTTAGTAGGAGCATTGCCAGCAGATCGAGGGAAGTGATTATTCCCCTCTATTCAGCAATGGTGAGGCCTCATTTGGAGTATTGTGTCCAGTTTTGGCTCTCCCACTACAAAAAGGATGTGGACAAATTGGAGACAGTCCAGCGGATGGCAACAAAATTATGAGGGGCCTGGAGCACAAGACTTATGAGGAGAGGCTGAGGGAACTAGGTTTGTTCAGTCTGCAGAGGAGAAGAAGGAGGGGGATTTGATAGCGGCCTTTAACTACCTGAAGGGGGTTCCAGGGAGGATGGAGTTAGGCTGTTCTCAGTGGTAGTAGATGACAGAACAAGGAGCAACCGTCTCAAGTTGCAGTGGGGGAGGTCTAGGTTGGAAATTAGAACAAACCTTTTCCCTAGGAGGGTGGTGAAGCACTGGAATGGGTTACCTAGGGAGGTGGTGGAATCTCCTTTTTTATAGGTTTTTAAGCTGCGGCTTGACAAAACCCTGGCTGAGATGATTTAGCTGAGGTTAGTCCTGCTTTGAGCAGGGGGTTGGACTAGATACCTCCTGAGTTCCCTTCTGTTAGGGCGCGCAAGACTTTGTAACGCGAAATCAGTATAGTTTGACAAGAGCAAGGCCCTAAAAGCAATGCTAAGCCAGAAAAGCTAGAGTTAAGACCTCTCAGGAGCAAAACCTAGATGCTGCCCTCTGCCCGACCTTAGGCCAGAGGAGGAAGTGCCTTGGGGTCTAAAGCATCCTGAGACGGCCACAGACATTTGCTAATGCTTAATAAGCTAAAAGGTTCCTATTTTAGTAATAATAAAGGAGAAGTAAGACTATGGCTGAGTTCTCTTTGAAGTAAACAACTAACGTCACCTTATTCCAAAAGGTCCCTAGCTAACTACCAATAAACTAATAGCAACTAAGTGTTAAGGCCCAATCCCTACTGGGATTGAGATATACGTCATGTATTACTGGGTAAAGCTTGCTGCAAGGTGAGGGGGGGAAAGGGTATATCAATCCCCCGAGAGCCTTCCCAAGCGGAGACTCCCCGAGACTCCGTGGAAGCCACAGCGGATGCCTCGGCCAGGACGGTTCCCGTACGTCACCCGCTTATCAGAACGAAGTATGGGTCTCCCTCGTTCTTGGTGATGAGCGTCCCTGCACACGCTTAAATAAGGCTAGCTTTCTTACATCGATGGGCCCCCAGGAGTATATTGCTGTAGGTGTCCTCTTGGCAGGTCTCTTCCTCGCTTAAGGTTCACTTCTCTGTTCACTAACTGCAGCTGCTGCTGCGGTTGCTCAGCTTATGATAATAATAAGTCCTGTGCCTATAAGTTGCTACTTTATATCCTTGTGGTTAATTGTACTTTTATTGTACTTTTCATCTTAAGGCTTGTGCTGGAGCTGTAGTTCCTGTATGGTACAGGACTCCCGCTCCTGTCTGTCTTTTTCTTATGCTATCTCAGGTAATAAATAAGCACTTTGACATCCTTTTGCCAGTGTGCTCCATTCCGCCACCAAGATAAAAATATCGAACACTACACCTTCCAACTCTATGATTCTATGATAACCTTGATCTGCCTCTTCTCCCCTTGTGCACATGCATTAGGATACAGCTGATGAAGTGGGTTACAGCCCACGAAAGTTTATGCCTGCAGAAATTAAATTTGTTAGTCTTTAAAGTGCTACAGGACTCTCGTTGTTTTTATTCTTTACTGACCTGATCACACACTATTTTATCTACAGGACCCCGCCTCACGCATTGGAACACAGGAATTGCCAGGCAGGATCAGCCCTGAGCTCAGCCTAGTTCAGCATCCTGTCTCTGGTAGTCGCCAGCATCACACGATTCAGAGGAAGGTGTAAGAACCCAGTGACAGGCAGATGTGGGGAAATCTGCCCCCCCATCCTGATCTCTAATAGTTAGAAATTTGCTGAAGCCCTGAAGCCTGAGGTTTAATAACCTTCCAAAATGTGTCATTAGCAGCTATGACATCTCTGGCTATTCATTTCAATCTCTTCTTACATGAGGGTTTCCCAGGCTCTGATCATTCTCACTGCCCTTCTCTGGGCCCCTCCCGCTCTGTGGTATCCTGTTAACGGTGGGGTGACCAGCAAGTCATACAGCATCCCAGTCAGGCCACACTTGATTTGTACAGAGGCAGTACAATATTCCTTGCATTATTCACCATCCTATTTCTTATGCACCCTAACACATCTTGCTAGTTTCTTTTGACCACAGCTGCACGCTGAGCAGAGGTCAGCATTGGCCTGTCTACAGTGATGCTCAGATTCTTTCATGAGTTGGTACAGTTAATTTAGAAGCCTGGGAAGTGTATGAGCAGTTTAGCTCTTTGCCCCCAATAAGCATGTCTTTGCATTTATCAACAGTGCATTTTACTTGCTGTCTATTTGCCTGTTCCCAGAGCTTCTTTAGGCCTCTCTGAAGCTCCTCACAGCCCTCTCCCATCCTGACTAACCTCATAACTTTGTGTCATCTGCACATTTTGCTCCCTCTCTGCTCACCCTCTTTCTAGATCACTAATAATGATATTAAGCAACCTGGGACCTAGCACGGAGCCTTGAGTCCCTGCTCTTCTCCTTCTGCCACGATGCAAGTTGACCATTTCATCCAGCAAAGTCCCTTGGTCTGTACTCGGCTCACTAGCCCACTCGAAGGGCTCACTGCACTTTTTACACTGCTACTGTGACCTGCGCTAGCAGGATTCAAGCTTGCTTGGCAAGGGGAGCCCATGTACAGTTTGTGCTGTGCAGAGAGACCCTCAGACTTCCAGAAGGCCTTAGACAAAGTCCGGCACTAGAGGCTATTAAGGAAGCTAAGTTGTCGTGGAGTGAGAGGCAAAGTATAGTCACAGATCAGACACTGGCTAGAAGACAAAGCAAAGAGCAGGATCACATGGTTCTCCTTTGTCCACTGCTTTATTGACACGCTCAAAGAATTCTGAGACTAGCAAGACCTGATTTTCCTTGGCAGAACCCATGTTGATGAGACCCTATCTGACCATGGTCTTCCAGAGGTCAGTGCATGCCAGACACTCTCTGAATCATAGAATCATAGAATATTAGAGTTGGAAGGGACCTCAGGAGGTCATCTAGTCCAACCCCCTGCTCAAAGCAGGACTAACCTCAGCTATATCATCACAGCCAGGGCTTTGTCAAGCCTCAGCTTAAAAACCTATAAAGATGGAGATTCCACCACCTCCCTAGGTAACCTATTCCAGTGCTTCACCACCCTCCTAGTGAAAAACTTTTTCCTAGTGTCCAACCTAGACCTCCCACACTGCAACTTGAGACTGTTGCTCCTTGTTCTGTCGTCTGCCACCACCGAGAACAGCCTAGCCCCATTCTCCCTGGAACCCCCTTCAGGTAGTTAAAGGCTGCTATCAAATCCCCCCTCATTCTTCTCTGCTGCAGACTAAACAAGCCCAGTTCCCTCAGCCTCTGCTCATAAGTCCTGTGCTCCAGCCCCCTCATCATTTTCGTTGCCCTCCACTGGACTCTCTCCAACTTGTCCACATCCTTTTTGTACTGGGAGAGCCAAAACTGGACACAATACTCTAAATGCGGCCTCACCAATGCCGAATAGAGGGGAATAATCAAGCTGGTGATATCAGGAGAGGATCAGAGCTGTAGTCTGAGCTTCGGGTCCTGGCAAAAAACCTCTATAAGAACTAGAAAATGTTGATGTTAGAAGATATTTACGGGGGGCTTTATCTCAGGAACCCCCTGCTCAAACAGCCCCAAATTTGGATCTAACCCTACCTTGTACCCCCAGGAGGCACAGCAGTTTTCAAGACAATCGAATCAGCATGTGATTTTTGGGATACTTAGAAAATTGCTTGTTAATTAGTAAGTCTCGGCCTGAGTTGCCCCTCCACTGGAGTTAAGCCTGGCTTCATACCTCACTGAGAAGCTGCACAAGGCAGAGACAGAAACCAGATCTCTGATGTGGCAGACCCTAATCTCATCCACTTGACCATGCTGCCACTCCGAGAGAGCCTGCTACCTTTGTCCCTACCTATACAACAGGAGACAGGTCACCTACTGTTTCAATTAGTCCTCTAGTGGCTGGTTCATGAAAGTTAACAGCCTTCTTCTGCTGCCAGCTGAGGCAGTTAGTCCCATAGTTCAAGTGCTAGAACTCCCCACTGCAGGTTCCAACTTTGCTGACGATGGGGGTGGGAGAAGATAATAGTCTATCCCCCACCCTTCAGAGGTAAATGCAAGTGGGTTGGGAAATCCAGGGGCAGCTCAAGGGAGCCACAGTTATGGGGAAGTGTTCAGGGAGCAAGGGGGGGCGGGTATCTGAGGGGCAGGTGCTGCTGCTGCTGAAGGAGAAGGAGCGGAGTGAATCTGAGCAGGCTGTTAGAAGGAGAAGGCAGCAGGAGGGCCTGGAACAGTCTGGGCAGGGGGTGGCGGTGGGTCTTGGATCGGCTAAATCCCTGCTGGCCTGGCCTACTTCAGCCACTGTCCCTTACTCTGCTCCCACGTTACCCTCTTCTGTCCCCGCCCTTCATCCTGATCCCCGTTCTCTGTCACTCCCTTTGACCCCCACCTGCCCCCATTTTCCACCCCCTCCTTCTGTCGCAGGATCACAGAAGACTAGGCTTGGAAGGGACCCCCGGAGACCATCCAATCCAACCCTGCTCAGAGCAGGACCAACCCCAACCAAACCACCCCAGCCAGGCCTTTGTCACGCTGGGCCACAAAACCACCAAGGATTCCACCACCTCCCTAGGTACCCCATTCCAGTGCTTCACCACCCTCCTAGGGAAAAGATTCTCCCAACATCCAGCCTGGCCCTCCCCCACTGCAACCCCTTCTGCCACCCACATCCACCGAGAACAGCCCCGCTCCATCCCCTCTGGAGCCCCCCTCTAGGTAGCTGAAGGCGGCCACCAAATCCCCCCTCACTCTTCTCCTCTGCAGACCCAACAAACCCAGTTCCCTCAGCCTCCCCCCACAAGTCCCGTGCCCCAGACCCCCAATCATTTCCGGGGCTGGGGCACAGTGACTTGTGGGGAGAGGCTGTCCCCAGTATCTGTCCCCCCCTCTGCCCTGCTCCCGTCCCTTTGTCCCCTTGCTGGCAGGGCCCTGGCACAGCTGAGCAGTCAGTCCCAGCTGCTCTGGGCTGGCTCGGCTCAGCAGGGGGAGCAGCGATAGCAGAGGAAGAGGCAGCTTGTCTGGCATCTGTCCATCACCAGGGACCGGTTAGCGAGGAGAAGACCCCGTGCAATCCCTGCAGCCCTGGTGAGTGGGAAGATGCCTGCAGACGTGGAGGTAGGGGGGACGGGGCTGCCCTATGAGGGAGCCTAGGACAAGGTGTCTGACACATGCCAGTCCTGCACACCCCCGGTTGTACACCAGTGTGTCACACACCCACGCACCCCTCTGCTACTTCACTATCATCCTGGGGTGCCCCCCCAGCAAGACCTGTCCTAAGGAGGGAACCCAGCGAGAGGAGCTCTCTCTGGTAGGGCGCCTGGCCATGGTGGAGAAGATGCGGGGGTGCAGGGTGTCCTGTGGGCAAAGCTTGCAGAGGGCAGAGTCAGCCGCAGGCAGGTTTATGGGACTGCTGCCAGGGAAGGAAGTGATGGGATGTGCTGAGCCCAGCCCTAGTGCCAGGTGAGTGCCCAGCCTGGGGACCTGAGGGGGAGGTTTCATGCCACTGGGTCCCCAACATCCAGGCTGCAGCCCCCCCCCCCCCACTGCAGCTCAGGGAAGAGCCGGGGCCCTCTCCTCCCAGCCTGTGTGCCCAGACTCTGGCAGGGTGCCCCTGTTGGGGAGGGATGTGGGCACCCCAGTTGGCACCCCCATCACTTACCAGTGCCAAACCAGCCTCGCCTTTCCCCCACCACCCCCACAACTCTGCGCCACGTGCGCTGGTCTGGGCACTAGTCCTCAAAAAACTCAGCAATCTGAACGTTACATGCTCTGCTGTGCTTTGTGAGTCATTGCTCAATTTTTAACGAGTCTGTGTTATAAAATGATCAGTGAGTACGAAAAATAATCCTAGACACAGAAACCTTCGTTACAAATAGATGGCGGGGAAATATTTTTAAAGGACATTTACAGGTCTAACTATTAGACAATGTTAGCTTAAAATAGGATACTAAAACTCATCTTACACACACAGACAGACAGACACACACACCCACACACACACACAATACCTCCTCTGTGCTCCTGGTCTGGCTCAGGGAACAATCTGTCTTTCCTTCACCCTTTCCACTCTCTCCAGCTTCAGCACCCTCCTCCCAGGCGGCAGGTGTCAGATGAGAACAGACCCAATTCCCCCGGTTTTGTCTGTTTGTAAGTACATTGGACCTGCTCAGGACAAAGAGAAAGTCTTGAGTGAAGATAGAAAGACAGAGAGCTGGTGCAGTGCAGTCAGGTGCCTGCAGGCTGAGCACACTGATCAACCAATTGCCTTTGCCAAAAAGCAACTCCGGGAAACTTTTGTTTTCTTTTAAAACAGCAATTTCCTTTAGCTTGACGGGCTGCTTGCAAAGAGGAGCAGCAACACAGCAGACAGTTCACCCTCCAGTCAAAGAGCCGAATGCTCACAGGAGGAATAACACAGGCCAGACGCAGCAGCACCAGTATGAATTACCTGAGGTGCAGCTCCTGGGATGTGGGGGGGTGGGGTAGACAAAAGGGACATTTCCCCGTTTTACTTCCTGCTGTGGAGAGTCTGGTAAAAGTATAGCTGCCTCCTGTTCTCTTACACGCGGCTGGTGATGGCCACTGCAGGGCTTAGCTGAAGCTTAGGGAATAGGAGGATGGCCAAGGCAGTTGTGTGCACAGGGATGTTCTTTTCCCTCTAGCTGTCAGCTAGCAGCACCCCTCACCCCCACTTGCTCACAGACTCCTCCCAGATTCCAGTGTCTCCTGCAGAGCCGGGTGAGGAGAGGAGGCATAAGGCCGTGAAGAGAGAGTGATGATCATAGACTCACAGGGTTGGAAGGCACCACAAGAGTCATCTAGTCTAACCCCCTGCCGAGATGCAGGATTTGTTGGGTGTAAACCATCCAAGACTGATGGCTATCCAGCCTCCTTCTGAAAACCTCCAGGGAAGGAGCTTCCTCAGCCTCCCAAGGCGTCTGTTCCATTGTCCTGCTGTTCTTACAGTGAGGAAGTTTTTCCTCAGGTTTAATCTAAATCTGCTCTGCTGTAGGTTGAACCCATGGCCTCTTGTCCTGGCCTCTGAGGCAAGAGAGAACAACTTTTCTCCATCTTTGTATGGCAGCCTTTCTAGTATTTGAAGACCACTATCATGTCCCCTCTTAACCTCCTCTTTTCCAAACGAAACATACCCAGTTCCTTCAGCCTTTGCTCATCTGGCTTGAAGTCCAGCCCTTTGATCATCTTTGCCACTTGTCCCTGGATCCTTTCCAGTTTCTCTACATCCTTCCTATACAGTGAGGAACAAAACTGGACACAGTATTCCAGCTGAGGCCTAGCCAGTGCTGAGTAGAGCGGTACTATCACCTCCTCTAACTTACACGCTTTGCCTCTGTTAATGCCACCTAAAACTGCATTTGCTTTTTCTGCTACAGCATCGCATTGCTGACTCGTGTTGAGGCTGGGATCCACCACAACTCCCAGATTCTTCTCAGCACTGCTGCTGCCAAGCCAATTATCCCCCCATTCTGTATTGATGCATTTGGATTTTCTTCCCTAGGTGCAGCACTTTACATCAGTCTGTTGAATTTCATTTTGCTGGCTATAGCCCAATTCTCCAATTTATCAAGGTGCCTCTGAATTTTAGCTCTATCCTCCAAAGTGTTGGCAATCCCTCTATCTTCGTGTCATCCACAGATATGATCAGACTGCTTTCTATTCCTACACCCAGGTCATTAATAAAGATGTTAAACAACACCGGACCCAGAACAGGTCCCTGTGATCCCACTTGATACCTCCCGTCAATCATTCCATCATTCCATTGATAATTACTCTTTCTTTTCAGTTGTTTAACCAATTAGGTATCCACTTAATGGGTAGTTCTACCGAGCCTGCATTTCTCCAGCTTACTTATCAGAAGGTTATGTGGGACTGGGTCAAAAGGTATATGATGTCCACTGCATTTCCCCTCCACCAAACCAGTTACGCTGTCAAAGAAGGAAATGAAGCTGGTTTGGCATAGTTTGTTCTTGGTAAATCCATGCCGGCTGCTACCTCTTAGCAATTCCATGCTCCCTCATCCTCCAGGTATTTGCAAATTTAATGTTTTATACATTGTTCTGGTAGCATCCCAGGTATCAAAGTTAGGCTGACTGGCCTATAGCTCCCTGCTTCAGTTTTCATTTCCTCCACTATGTTCCCATAAGCGTATCATTATATAGGGTTTCAGAGAAAAGAAACGTCATTGCCAAAAATATTCTCCCAGAAACCTATATTGTGATGTCATTTCTGTACATTCTCTTTTCACTTGATTTATGTGAGAAGGCATGATTATTCACAACTGGGAGGGCTAACAATTCCTCAAGATAATATCTCTCTGTGGGTCTCCCTTACCCCACCATCATTCTTCCCTGTTGATTCCTCAACAGAAAACATCTGCTGTAACAATCCTCCCGTATTAGTTTCCCAAGTCTATATGTGCTTATGTCAGCATTAGATATATACACGTATGTTAAGGAGATGGTTTCCAAGAATATCTGGAATTGTATAGACATGAAGGCACCCAAGAGTTTTTAAATACACCATAAGAGATAAATTACTTATTGGTCAAGGACCGGTGTACTGGGCCTTAGAATCCAGACATACATGCTCTTTGTTGTAGACAAGGATTCTAAAGAATAGTTAATCATAGAATCATAGAATATTAGAGTTGGAAGGGACCTCAGGAGTTCATCTAGTCCAACCCCCTGCTCAAAGCAGGACTAACCTCTGCTATATCATCCCAACCAGGGCTTTGTCAAGCCGCAGCTTAAAAACCTTTAAGGATGGAGATTCCACCACCTCCCTAGGTAACCCATTCCAGTGCTTCACCACCCTCCTAGTAAAAAACTTTTTCCTAATGTCCAACCTAGACCTCCCGTCCTGCAACTTGAGACCGTTGCTCCTTGTTCTGTCATCTGCCACCACCGAGAACAGCCTAGCCCCATCCTCCCTAGAACCCCCTTTCAGGTAGTTAAAGGCCGCTATCAAATCCCCCCTCATTCTTCTCTTTTGCAGACTAAACAAGCCCAGTTCCCTCAGCCTCTCCTCATAAGTCCTGTGCTCCAGCCCCCTAATCATTTTTGTTGCCCTCCGCTGGACTCTCTCCAACTTGTCCACATCCTTTTTGTATTGGGGGGCCCAAAACTGGACACAATATTCTAAATGCGGCCTCACCAATGCCGAATAGAGGGGAATAATCACTTCCCGTGACCTGCTAGTAATGCCCCTCCTAATGCAGCCCAATATGCCATTGGCCTTCTTGCCAACCAGGGCACACTGCTGACTCATATCCAGCTTTTTATCCACTGTTACCCCCAGGTCCTTTTCTGCAGAGCTGCTGCCCAGCTCGTCAGTCCCCAGTCTATAGCTGTGCATGGGATTCTTTCTTCCTAAGTGGAGGACTCTGCACTTATCTTTGTTGAACCACATTAGATTTCTTTTGGCCCAATCCTCCAGTTTGTTTAGGTCACTCTGTATCCTAGCCCTACCTTGCAGGGTATCTACCACTCCCCCCAGCTTAGTGTCGTCTGCAAACTTGCTGAGGGTGCAATCTACCCCATCCTCCAGATCATTAATGAAGATGTTGAACAAAACCGGCCCCAGGACCGACCCCTGGGGAACTCCTCTTGTGACCGGTTGCCAGCTAGACATGGAGCCATTGATCACTACTCATTGAGCCCTATGCTCTAGCCAGTTCTCTATCCATTTTATAGTCCTTTCATCCAACCCATACTTCTTTAACTTGCTGATAAGAATACTGTGAGAAACCGTATCAAAAGCTTTGCTAAAGTCAAGGTATATCACATCCACCGCCTACCCTACATCCACAGAGCCAGTCACCTCATCATAGAAAGCAATCAGGTTGGTCAGGCATGACTTTCCCTTGGTGAATCCGTGTTGACTGTTCCTGATCACCTTCCTCTCTTCCAAGTGCCTTCAAATGGATTCCTTAAGGACCTGCTCCATGATCTTTCCAGGGATTGAGGTGAGGCTGACCGGTCTGTAGTTCCCCGGATCCTCTTTCCTCCCTTTTTTGAAGATGGGCACTATATTTGCTTTTTTCCAGTCCTCAGAGACCACCCCCTGTTGCCACGAGCTTTCAAAGATAATAGCCAATGGCTCTGAAATCACCTCAGCCAACTCCCTCAGCACCCTCGGGTGCATTGCATCCGGCCCCATGGACTTGTGAATGTCCAGTCCTTCTAAATAGTCTTGGACCTGTTCCTTCAGCACTGCGGGATGTTCGCCTCCTTCCCATTCTGTGCCACCCAGTACAGCAGTCTGGGAGCTGATCTTGTCTGTGAAGACAGAGGCAAAAAAGGCATTGAGTACCTCAGCTTTCTCCACATCCTCCGTCACTAGGTCGCCTCCCTCATTCTTTAAGGGGCCTACACTTTCCCGAATCTTCCTCTTGTTGGCAACATGCCTGTAGAAACCCTTCTTGTTCCCCTTGACGTCCCTTGCTAGCTGCAACTCCAATTGTGCTTTGGCCTTCCTGATTTCATTCCTGCACGTTTGAGCAGTGTTTTTATAATCCTCCCTAGTCATCTGACCAAGCTTCCACTTCTTGTAAGCTTCTTTTTTGCGTTTAAGTTCGCCAAAGACATCTTTGTTAAGCCAAGCTGGACGCCTACCATATTTGCTATTCTTTCTGCACATCGGGATGGTTTGCTCTTGTGCCCTCAATAAGGTCTCTTTAAAATACAGCCAGCTCTCTTGGGTTCCTTTCCCCCTCATATTAGCCTCCCAGGGAATCCTGCCCATCAGTTCCCTGAGGGAATCAAAGTCCGCTTTTCTGAAGTCCATGGTCCGTATCCTGCTGTTCCCCTTTCTTCCTTTCATCAGGATCCTGAACTCGACCATCTCATGGTCACTGCTGCCTAGGTTGCCACCCACTTCTACTTCCCCTACCAAATCTTCCCTATTTGTGAGCAGCAGGTCAAGAGAAACGTGGCCCCTAGTTGGTTGCTCCAGCACTTGCACCAGGAAATTGTCTGCAACACTCTCCAAAAACTTCCTGGATTGTTTGTGCTCTGCTGTATTGCTCTTCCAGCAGATATCAGGGTGATTGAAGTCTCCCATGAGAATCAGGCCCTGTGAACTGGAAAATTTCCCCAGTTGAGTAAGGAAAGCCTCATCTACCTCATCCTCCTGGTCTGGTGGTCTGTAACAGACACCCACCACGACATCACGCTTATTGTTCTTGCTTCTAAGCTTAACCCAGAGACACTCAACTGACTTATCTCCAGTTTCATACTGGAGCTCAGAGCAGTCATAGTGCTCTCTTACATACAGTGCAACTCCTCCCCCTTTCGCCCCTGCCTGTCCTTCCTGAACAGTTTATACCCATCCATGACAGTGCTCCAATCGTGAGAGTTATTCCACCAAGTCTCAGTTATTCCAATCATGTCGTAGTTTCTTGACTGTGCCAGGACTTCCAGTTCCTCTTGCTTGTTTCCCAGGCTTCTTGCATTTGTGTACAGGCACTTGAGATAAGTAGCCGACTGACCTACTTTCACAGTATGAATCGGGAGGCCTCCCCTGCTGCCCCCTCCTCCTTCTGCTTCCTTGCGGTGTCCCTCTTCCCCACTAACCTTCGGGCTTAGGTCCCCGTCCCCCATCGAAACTAGTTTAAATCCCTCCTCACTAGGTTAGCCAGCCTGTCTGCGAAGATACTCTTCCCTCTCTTCGTTAGATGAATCCCGTCTCTTCCTAGTAGTCCTTCTTCCTGGAACAACATCCCATGATCGAAGAATCCAAAGCCCTCTCTTCGACACCACCTGCGTAACCACGCATTTACTTCCACAATGCGACGGTCCCTACCTGGGCCTTTTCCCTGAACAGGGAGGATGGATGAGACACCACTTGCGCTTCAAACTCCTTTATCTCTTTTCCCAGAGCCACATAGTCTGCAGTGATCCGCTCAAGATCATTCTTGGCAGTGTCATTGGTGCCCACGTGGAGAAGCAGGAAGGGGTAGCGGTCTGAGGACTTGATAAGTTTTGGCAGTCTCTCCGTCACATCCCTAATCCTAGCTCCAGGCAAGCAGCACACTTCTCTAGTTTCCCGGTCCGGACGGCAGATGGATGACTCCGTCCCCCTTAGGAGGTAGTCCCCGACCACCATCACCCTTCTCTTCCTCTTGGGAATGGTGGTCGTGGAACCCCCATCCCTAGGAGAATGCATCCCTTGCCTTCTGATCAAATGGGTCTCCTTCTGATCCATTCCCTCTGAATATAGAAATGAATCCAATATAGAAAGAAAGAACTAACTGAAAGTATTAATATGTACTAACAGGTACTAACAATAACTGCTATTCACTGCGTTCCCCAGCCCTTTCCCGGCATGACCTTCTAGAAAGAGCAGGGTGAAGAAATGTCAATCTTTGAAAAGCAGGAAATACAGGGCTAGGATTATGTTTCCTAAAACACACCATCTCCCCATATCCCTAACACTGTCCCCCTGGAGTTGGCCATAGGCACTGGGACCAAACCAAACCTGTCTTGTCTCATCCCTAATAAAATCTGCCATTGTCTCCTGTGTTGTGTCCATCTAGAACTGTTCAAAAAGTGATTTCCCCACATGGAAGTTGTTGATTTTTTGTTAAAACAAACAAAAAAACCCAAACAAAATTGGCCCAAACCCAGAATAGTTCAGTTTGGAAATGCAGCAGTGGAGCCTCAGGTGTGTGGTACTTTGGATGCCTTGTGCTCCCATTTTCCTGGAAGAAGTAGTCCAACTGGGCAGCATGACCCATAGAGGAGAATGGGGACTTGAGGAAACTGAGCTGCACCTCCCATCAGACACCATAGCAGCATTTCGGAACTGAAATATTTCAGTTTTCAAACTTTTCAATTTTGCTCAGTTTCTTGATGAAAAACCAAAAGTTTCAGTAGAAAACAAGGCAGTTTTCATGACCATTTTGTTCAATTGAACAATGTAGGAAGGTGCTGTGGCCTTCCTCGGAGCCTGGGCCCGAAGAGGGACCTCAATGACCACGCCGGACAGTAACAGGTCCGGCAGGCCAGTCTGCCCAGAAACAGAGGGGCGGAGATTCCACAGGAAAAGGAAGTATAAAAGGCAGGCCCCGCAGCTCAGTAGAGGAGAGGCTGCCACGGAGGCAGACGTGCCTTCCTGTCGATTGAGGCTTAGGCTTCACCCCAGCCGAGCAGCAGCTCCAAGCAACCGCCTCCCAGAGTGGAAGCCCCGGAAACTACCCGACTTGCCAGGCCCCAGGGACTGGACTGAGCCCCCCGAGGTCCATGGGTGGGAAATACCCCCTGAGGCCAGCTGGGACCTGGAGTAGCTGCCTGACTCCGAACCCCCGGAGCTCTGTGACCTGAAGGAGTTGACCTCTGCAGAGGAGCTCCCCGACTTGCCGCCGGTCGATGAGGAGGGATTGGTGAGCCTGCCGCATGCCGAATGAGGTTAGTCCTGCTCTGAGCAGGGGGTTGGACTAGATGACCTCATGAGGTCCCTTCCAACTCTATGATTCTATGATTCTATGACTACCTCCGCGACCCCGAGGACACGGAAGACACAGATACCTGGGGACAAAGGGGAGGAAGTGGCCCAGGGACAGCCATAGCCAGTGGCTGAGTCAGGGGCTAAAACCCCATCAGCGTGTTGTGGCAGGAGTCCCGCTGACTCAGTGGCAAACCGCTTTGCCAGTGCTAGGGCCCTGGGCTGGGATGCAGTGGAGACAGGTGGGCCTGCGTCCCCCTCCCCCTTCCCTGACCATCCCGGGAGAAAGTGCTCTTCCCTGCTGCTACAGACAGCGGATCCACTGCTTGCCTGCCTCGCCCTGCCTAAGGGCCGGAGGCTAGAGACTACTTGTCTGCCTGCCCTTCCCGAGGGCCGGGGTTAGGACTTGTGCCCAGACACTAAAACATTCCCCTTGTAGGAAGGTGTTGTGGCCTTCCTCAGAGTCTGGGCCTGAGGAAGGGCCGCAAAGACCAGGCCGAACAGTACCATCGGCCTAAAACACCCAATAGCTGAATAACATTTGTGACAGAACATTGTTGACAAGCCCTGTACCCATCACATTTCTCTTCCGTCACACCTCATCATCCATCTCACTGACCCTTGCTAGGTGTAGCTGTATTGACTCAGGAATTAGTTGCCAGAGCTCACACCGCCATCTGCGGAGAGGTGCAGATGCAGCCAGAGAAAGCAGGGATCCTTTTTTCCCTGGGCTGTGATATGCAGCAGGTCCAGGCAGATGTTTGTAATGGTGCCTCCTGGCTCTAAAAGCTAAGAATGCATGACAGTTTTAAAAGAATCTGTAAAGTTTCAGGGCCACCAGAAAGGCTGCCGCTGACACGCCCGGAGGCTGATATTCCATTAGGTATTTCAAAAAGATAGGGGATAGCCAAGTGTTTCACCCCTAATATTCCACTGCATAGTATCTGTGCTGCATTGTGGCTCTGGGATGTTTTATCTCACACAGGGATATGTTGAGGCATCGCTCAAAGGGGGCAGAGCTAAGGTTATCTGCAGTGTGGTGTGGGGGACATTACTTTAACTCTGCATTTCCTGGTTTCCAGAGGTTCACCCTTGGCTTACTGTACTGCAGATCTCATACATCTAGTGCTGTCTAGGAGTTCAGCAAGCCACACCTGGAACAGAACTTATGTGCCCAGGCCAGGACTCTTGAACCAGTCTTCCTCGAGTCATCGTCAGTCTGGCAACGAATTCCGTCTACATTAATGCCACTGCTCTGGGCTTCATGCCCTGGACACAGAACTGCCTGCCCAGCTGTCTCAGGGTGGGACTTTTGCAGTTTGGTAGAGCTGATGGGGTACGCTTCTAGGGAATTGAACTTCCCCAAAATTGCTTGTCACTCACATTTCCAAAAGGTGCCCCATTGTAGCACCAGACACTGAGCGGGAGACATGCTGAGTACCGCTGTGCCCGGCATGCTCACCTCCTAACACATGGATTTGACCTGTGGGTCCTTGGACACAAGGGGTAGGTCCTGATCCTCTGAACCACCAAGAGATCTCACTGCCCCGAGAAGATAGCTCACTGAGCAGCGGGTATGCTCAAGCGCTGAAGCTTTTGCGGTGCAGTAACTTTCTGAATATTTCTAAACTGCTTCTCGCTGCTGTTGAATAGCTGAGCTCAGCAGTGGTCCAGTGTCATAAATGTGATGAGAGTCAGACCCGTTATATTTCCCTAGCTCTGAAAAGACAAAAATGCAAACCTGGAAACTTTAAAAGCAGCTCATTATTCATTTATTATTATTATTAGTAGTAGTATTTTGGAGGCGGGCGTATCTTGGGAACCACTAACATTTGCACCACAAAGTATGCTCCTGCCACTGTTTAAGTATAGTCGGCGTTGAAGACAATCTCCTACATATGTGGATTTAGAGCACTTTGAATAATCAACTGTTAAAAAAAACCAAAACATTTCTGCTCTGGAGAAAAGTTCCAACCACGCTGCAGCCAGAAGTACAAATGTGCACTCCAGACATTACCTGAAACCGGATTTAAATTCATAGGCGTTGGGTGGAGCGCAGGTCACATCTCCCAGAGCACATGCATAAATCAGCTTCTTGGGCTTTTCCTGGAACACCGATCCCAGCACATCCACTAGAGCATCAGGGAGGGGCACAGGGTCAGGCAAAGGTTGAACAAGAGGCTCTCCTCCCCTCCTGGCTTAGTCATGCCAAGGCTGCACAGTCCTGAAGAAAGTCGTACCAAGTTTGGCTGCTGTTAGTAACAAGTGTGATAATCAATATTACGCTATTAAGTGGCCCTGGCTCTTTTACTGGTCTATCAAAATCTCCCTGTACAGTTCCCCTTCTTAAAGGTCATCTTTTTTAGAAGGGGGCTTTTACGTAACTGCTGTCACATTTATTCTGGATGCACCAGAGCTGTGATCCAAGGAAAGCCCAAGGCTCTCACCTGAGACCAGGCAAATTATCCTCTTGTTGGCAATTGAAACTCAGTACACCAGACTAGTAATTGACGAGCAGTCATCTCCCCTAACTCCCATTCGAGGGAGGGATGAAAGTTCAGTATGTTCTCTTCCAGGGTAGGAGCGAGGGTGGCGGTAGCCACGGGCTCATCTGTCGGTGGACAAATTTTGTGCCAGATCCAGGATGCCATTAGCTGGTAAAGAGAACCACTATTATTTGGAACCCCCACATCACTACAATGTGGGGAAAAGCCAAATTCAAGATTTCCATGCCAGTGGGGGACCATCCCAACAATGTTTCCCACCTCTCATTTTTAGATCCCTGCCAATTCTTGCAAATACCCACTTAATTTCATTGACACTATGAGGCACAATAACCATGACTCTGTAACCTTTCTCTTTGGGAGTGCATCTGGTTCTGCAAATCAGGATATACAGATAACATTTGTAAAACAGTTAAATTCATTCCAAGAGGTACAGGCTTCACAGCAGAATAAAAAGTATCCATCACTTTTCACTGATTATATCTAAGGTCAGGCATGCAAAATTCAAAGTCACATCCCCTAATCACTACAATATGATACAAACATCCATTTTCATGGGGATTATAATCTATTTCATGCACGTAGTTAACAAGAAGCATAGGACACCAGCTTCTGAGACACACACAGGGATCACCTATGTACACTAACATGGCGTTATTACTGGCAAAAGGGTTAATAGCATAGTGGCATTTGCCTTCGTTGGGTTTTAAACACACTTGCAAGGCATTTTTGTTGCAGTCGCATCCAATTCTACATTCTTTTAAACAGGCTTCCAATGTTACTGTTTTCCATTCCTGATCATCTCTTACGACCCACATTTTATGATCTATGGGTTCCATTACAGATGGACTAACATTGAGGTCTAAAGCCACAATAGGGGAGACCATTTTATTTCTGCTTCTGATGTTAGTAAAACAAAGACCGTGACCTCTCCTGACTCATTGCTAGAGGTGAAATTTACCATTTTCCACCAGACTTGTAAATCTTTCAGTCTGGGTAGAATTTTCTCAAATAAAGCTTCTGACTTCTCTTGGGAGTACCCCACTGATACCGTCACGGGTCGTATCTTTACCACATCAATTACCCACACTGGTGTTTGCAAACATGCCATTGCCAAAGAAGTGTGAATCTGAACAGTCTCGACAGCCTGCAAGAGGCGATGCTGATCTTTCTCTTGGGATTGCTCCCATTCCTCTAGGATTTGTGTCACCTGGTGCTGTAGAGAGCTTCACTGGTGGAATGACACCCTGACAGGTGTTGCTAAATCTTTTATGTGAGCTCCCTTTGGAGTCATTTTGTTTGCTAGCACTGAGGCTGTTCAGGATTGTTCCTTCTGTTCCAAGTAGTCCCCACAGAGCCTTTGCTTACCAATCTCTTGCCAGCTTTGGGGACCTCATGTAGATTTATCCAGGTTTTCCAAACTTCAAATAACGGCTGGACAAACTGCTCATAGCTGGGGCCCTAGTGCCGAAATGTTTGCTAGGCTCAAGTGGTTTCAAAATTCATAGTTCTGTACTTTTTACTCCATGGGTTTCCTGGACGATCCATTTTAACATCATACTGGGCTGCATGTTAATAACTGTTTTACCAAGGCACCATTGTAACCACTCTACTATCCAAACATTCTTTATCCCTATTATACATTTCTTGAGAACCCAGGGCCTCCAAAATGCAGGGCGAAGGGACTTCCCATTCACCTCCTGGTGTCACTCTCTGAAGCCTTGCCTTCCCCAGACTTTCTTGTCCAGTGTTTGGGGGAGAAAGGTATAGTTTTCACCTAAAATGAACATCAAACAACTACCCACAATACACTGGCATAAAAAGAGCTCTAGTCTACTTATGAGGAATGACCCTCACCACCATTGTATTTTCCTGTAATATATCTTTGAAGGTCAGATTTGGGCCATGAAATCTGTAAAGTTGCTTTGCTTTTTCGGGCCTAGTGTCACACATGGGAAGTGTTAATTTGTAGAAAGAGAAAATTGGCTGGGGAAATTAATTTTTTATTTTAATTGTGTACTTTGAATGTTTTTTGCTGTTAACCAAACTTTTTTAGTTAAATTGTCTCAACTAGTACGATTCACCAACTTTGCTTTATATGTGATATTTTGGGACAGTCCCACCCAGTTAGGTACCTGTAGGGTACGACCACCCAGCAAAAATCCCCCACAGCAGCCAGTCCCAGGGCCTGGGTCTGCAACCTTAGGCTCTCAGGACTTAGAATAATAGAATCATAGAGTTGGAAGGGACCTCAGGAGGTATCTAGTCCAACCCCCTGCTCGGAGCAGGACTAACCTCATCTAAATCATCCCAGCCAGGGCTTTGTCAAGCCTCAGCTTAAAAACCTCTAAAGATGGAGATTCCACCACCTCCCTAGGTAACCCATTCCAGTGCTTCACCAACCTCCTAGTGAAAAACCTTTTCCTAATGTCCAACCTAGACCTCCCCCACTGCAACTTGAGACCGTTGCTCCTTGTTCTGTCATCTGCCACCACCGAGAACAGCCTAGCCCCATCCTCCCTGGAACCCCCTTTCAGGTAGTTAAAGGCTGCTATCAAATCCCCCTTCATTCGTCTCTTTTGCAGACTAAACAAGCCCAGTTTCCTTAGCCTCTCCTCATAAGTCCTGTGCTCCAGCCCCCTCATCATTTTTGTTGCCCTCCGCTGGACTCTCCCTAACTTGTCCACATCCTTTTTGTAGTGGGGGGCCCAAAACTGGACACAATACTCCAAATGCGGCCTTACCAATGCCGCATAGAGGGGAATGATCACTTCCCGCGATCTGCTGGCAATGCCCCTCATAATATAGCCCAATATGCTATTAGTCTTCTTGGAACCAGGGCACACTGCTGCAGCACTAAAAATAACTATGTAGATGTCTGGCCTCAGTCGGCAAGGGGCATTTCAGGGTAGCAGCTGGGAGTGGGACGGGGTGACTGTTCTAAGGGAGATGATAGAAGACTTGGCAGAGGTGAGGCTGCTTTTCACTGAGGATGGGGAGGTTTCAGGAGCAGACGGCAGTCAGGGCCCATCAGGGGCAGGTGTCGGGAGCGTTTGGAGGGGTCAGGTTGAAGCTGTTATGTGGGAGAGTGACTCTGAACTAAAATTCTTGCAGAACTGATTTGGAGCCACCAAAGAGCCAGCTCCTGAACTGTACAGAGAACAAACCACACGTTCCAGGCCTGTCCACATGCTTCCAGTTCAGAGACAGCAAGGGAAAGAAACTCCATCTCAGTGTGTGTAACGCATGAGAGCGCACATTCGCTACAGATTCTGCAGTGCTGCAGATAGCGAGACAGGAAGGGAAAGAAACTCGTCTGAGCGTGGGAGATAGAGATCTGCCTCTGCTGCTGATTCGGGCCAGGAAACAGAGATCTCAGTAGTGTGTGTCTGGTGAACACAACACTTCAGAGATGTTTCCGTGCACATGTTACATAA